>NC_083846.1:6861814-6962579 GCF_015708825.2 Lethenteron reissneri
GTTCAGGGGCTCTCGGCTGGAGCACGCATTCCACGCACATGCCGGTGATCTTCGCGTCTTCTTCAAACGCTGGGGGGCCGGACAAGCCCCTCACTGTACCAGCGTGGACGGCACCCTCGTTTTCACCTTCTGAAGTGCTCGCTAGTCGCCATGGCGCGCGCAATGACCACTACCACCACCACGTGGCTTTTATTTGTGTTGTACGCAGTACATTCAGCGCCACAGCGCGTGGATTGATCGTGTTTGTTTATTTGTTTGCTGGTAACTTTGTGTATTTCGTATCGGAATCGCCTCCAGTGCTGTTGCTGCTGGCGGCAATAAAAGTTGTTTAAAAGTCAAAAGTCTCTCTCTGAGTCGTTCCCTCTCTCTCTCTGAGTCGTCCTCTCTCACTTTCTGAGTCGTCATCTCTCTCTCTGAGTCGTTCCCTCTCTCTCTCGCTGAGTCGCCCTCTCTCTCTGAGTCGTCCTCTCTCACTCTCTGAGTCGTTCCCTCTCTCTCTCACTGAGTCGCCCTCTCTCTCTCTGAGTCGACCTCTCTCTCTCGCTGAGTCGCCATCTCTCTCTCTGAGTCGTCCTCTCTCACTCTCTGAGTCGTTCTTCTCTCTCTGAGTCGTCCTCTCTCTCTGAGTCGTCCTCTCTCTCTCTGAGTCGTTCTCTCTCTCTCTGAGTCGTCCTCTCTCTCTGAGTCGTCCTCTCACTCTCTGAGTCGTCCTCTCTCTCTGAGTCGTCATCTCTCTCTCTCTGAGTCGTTCCCTCTCACTCTCTGAGTCGTCCCCTCTCTCTCTCTCGCTGAGTCGCCCTCTCTCTCTCTGCGTCGTCCTCTCTCACTCTCTGAGTCGTCCTCTCTCTCTCTCTGAGTCGTCCTCTCTCTCTGAGTCGTCCTCTCTCTCTCTGAGTCGTCCTCTCTCTCTCTGAGTCGTCCTCTCTCTCTCTGAGTCGTCCTCTCTCTCTGAGTCCCCCCTCTCTCTCTCCGAGTCGTCCCCTCTCTCTCTCTACGACAGCGAGGAGCAGCTCCTGCGCAGTGACGCAAGCCTTACGAGTCTGCATTGTAGAATCATCACTTCCATCGACTCTGCCAATGTCACTCTCTCTCCCTCCCTCCTCTATCTCCCCTCTCCTTTTCTCCCTGCCCTCCCCCATCCGGGAATCCAGCGAGCAGGTGTCCACGCTATTAGTGTCCCCACCTTAATCCACCGTAATCCTGCCTCGTGTAAACCACATCCCCCCCCGCCCCCGGCAAGCCGCACGCAAAACCACGTGCGGCCCGCGTAGTCCCGGACGAACACCCAACAACACGGACGAACACCCAACAACACGGACGAAACAACAACACGGACGAACACCCAACAACACGGACGACACGCTATGAGATGTTGACTACCTCGCCTGGTGCACAGGAGGTCGTGCGTTCGATCCCGAACCCTGACACCAGCTGTATATATAGTCTGATTCTATCTCTCTCATCATCATCATCACGGTGGCTATGAGATGTTAACTACCTCGCCTGGTATACAGGAGGTCGTGCGTTCGATCCCCCGACCAAGACTACGCCTGCTGCTGTACATTTGGAGTTTGCGTCTTTCTCTCTCCCGGTGGTCGCGTGGATGTTTTTCTCTGGGTCCTCCGCCGGGTTTTCCACTCCACATTTAAAATCGTGCGTTGAGAATATTTTGGCCGCGATAAATTTCGACGCGATGGCGATGATGATGATGGCGGCTTTGATGATGATGAGCCCACGTCGTTGAGGCTATAATTTGTGATGTCCAGGTCGCTTCTGGGAGCCACTACGTAGCTCGGTTCGTGTGGGGCCTTGCACCTGGAAACATAAAATACAAAGTTGAACAAAATAGTTGACTGTTTTTATTTTACAAAGATTAACACAAAGTCAAAATCGAGTGTTTTTTTAAGGTTGGATCGCATCAATATAAATGTCTCGTTAAACCCGCCACCAATGGGACAAATAAAGTAAGGGTTGTCACGTAAACACACACGAAAGCACGTGCTAATTAGTACGGATAATATAAGTCTTGAAAGCCATCGTGTTGTATTAAAGACAAAGATCCCCGTATAGCCCTTAACAGACTCTTGGGGCAAGTGCGAGTAGCAGCACCTATGAAGGCCGGCACGGCACACGAGGGGGTGGGGGTGGCCAGCACCACGCCCGGCCGCCTTTGTCTCCCCAGTGGCGATGTTTTTACACCGCACCAGGCACTCATTTGAGGCTGAATCGACCTAGGGGAGGCCCAACACCGGTTCAGATCATCGTCACTGGTGTTGGCCGTGAACGGGAATCGAACTCGGGTCGCCAGGTTCATAGCGCAGCACAGACACACACACACAGACACACACACAGACACACACATACACACAGACACACACACAGAGACACACACACACAGACACACACACAGACACACACACACAGGCACACACAGACACACACACACACAGGCACACACACAGACACACGCACACACAGACACACACACACAGACACACACACAGACACACAACACAGACACACACAGACACACAGACACACACAGACACACACACAGACACACACCCACACACACACAGACACACACACACAGACACACACACACAGACCCACACACAGACACACACCAACAGCGAGCTCGCCAAATGAGCGGGTCGCGACTTCGCGCGCGACTCGTGCGGTCACCGGGAACAAATTCCAGCCCGGTGACTTCACCCGCCTCGCTATTTTGGACGGCGGATTTGTCCCAAATGACAGCTGACTTTTCATTGTGATCGTGATGAGTCGTGGGGGGCAGAGGGGGTGGTGGAGGGTGGGGGCGAGTGATGGGTGGGTGTCCGGTTGGGTGAATGTGAGACGGAGAAAGGGAGAGTGAGAGGGAGGGAGCTTGTTTGTGTTCGCCTCGCACGAGATTCACTTTACTGTCATCGTTACAACTTCCCCTCCCCTTGCCCTCGCTCTACGCGGTGATAGTGGTGGTGGCGATAGTAGTAGTGGTAGTAGTGGTGGTAGTAGTAGTTAGTGGTGGTAGTAGTAGTGGTGGTAGTAGTGGTTGTAGTGGTGGTAGTAGTAGTAGTGGTAGTAGTGGTGGTGATAGTAGTGGTGGTAGTAGTAGTAGTGTTAGTAGTGGTGATAGTAGTCGTGGTGGTAGTAGTAGTAGTGGTGATATTAGTAGTGGTAGTAGTAGTGGTAGTAGTGGTGATATTAGTAGTGGTGATAGTAGTAGTGGTATTAGTAGTAGTGGTGATAGTGGTAGTGGTTGTGATAGTAGTAGTGGTAGAAGTGGTGATAGTAGTAGTGGTGGTGATAGTAGTGGTGGTGGTAGTAGTGGTAATAGTGGTGATATTAGTAGTGGTGATAGTAGTAGTGGTGATAGTAGTAGTGGTGGTAGTAGTAGTGGTGATAGTAGTAGTGGTGGTAGTAGTTTTAGTAGTAGTAGTGGTGGGAGTAGTAGTGGTGATAGCAGTAGTGTTCTGCCTGACGGCAGGGGTTTTGCCTCACGGCAGATGTGGGGGGGGGGGGGGGCGTATGTACACAGGAATTTCCTGTTTTTGATGCTAAGTTTGGTCACGTGACCAGGAAGTTGCGATTTAAGATTCCCGCTCAACCACGCGGGCATCGGCCATTACACACATAATTCAAGATGGCGGCACACATCGCGTCCCAGTGAAGCCAGCCACAATTGTCCATTGTGGGACCTTAAGAAGCATTGTCTGTAAGTCCGTTTATGTTTTTATAATATTGGCAATGCTGTTTTAATGTTAGAATGACCGTTATAATGATGTAAATGCCTTTATAATGCTGTTAAATTGTTATGATAAATACGAGGCCTAGTTAACAACGAAGCCTGCAACTTTCCTTATTGTGAATGTTACTTGTAATCTAATAAGTCGAGTCAAATTTGTACCCAAGTAACTTTATTGCGATCCTGAGAACAAGGATGACGAAATATCTCATCCACAATTTAGCGTTATGTGTAATACTGTACATATGGGGTGCAGTGTGATGAATACACGATGTGCCTTTATGTAACACAGCAGCTTATGCTCTTGTACAGTTATTCAGTGGTAATGTAGGGGCCTGGTCCATCCAGGATCTATTGCTTAGAAACATGTTATCTAAGACAATGTTATGATGCTGTGGTGTTCATTCATTGTGTTGGTGTTTGGGTATTAACATATGCTGTATATGTGCTGTTTTCTTACCAGTTTTACCTCGTTAAATTCAATAAATGACGTTTGGAGTCGGACGTTCATCCTGGCTCTGAGGGTTTATTGGACGCGAGGTTAACTACTCAGCTAGCGGTGCAACGCAGCGCACAGCGAGGCCGAGACAGTAAAAAGACATTCTTCTTGAAGCTCCCAGTCAGCCTGCAGCAAGCAAGGACCTCTCAAGCAGTCAGCCTGCAGCAAGCAAGGAGCTCTTGGGCAACCGGCTCTGCAACAAGTCTACATTAAAATTGTGTTGCAAGCATCGCAGCATGGAAAGCCACAGTTCAGCAGGGAGAGTTGCTGAAGGTGATTTAAGCAATCCAGGACCTCCCATCCTGCCTCAAGAGGACCAAGGGAGTTCAAGGCCCCAAAGAGAGGTCAGGTTGACACAGCGGGCCTTGGAAAGCTATGATGCTGAGAAGCAGGACCTTGATGCCAGGATACAAAAAGCTCAAAACGCCCAAGACACAGTGGCCTCAATTCAGCGGGCCATCCAGCGAGTGAAGGTGAGCAGCTCAAGCTACAAGCTCCTGGCAAATAAATACATCTCCCTCCTGATGAAGATGAAAACAGATGAGGGCATTGAGGGAGTGCGCACGCAAGAGCACTTCCTCGAACTGCTCGATGATAATGTGCAGGCAGTGATACAAGACGCAATGGACCGTGTGGAGGGCTTAAGAGAGACACGATCTCAGCACTCTGTCTCATCCAGGTCCACCACAAGATATAAAGGCTCAGCACACTCAAAGACATAATCTACTAGTATGGCAGCAGAGCAGGCACGCGCAGCAGCAGAAGCAGCAAACGCCTGTATTGCCTACATGGCTGAAGAGGAAGCCATGCTAATTGAAAAGGCTCGCATACAAGAAGAAAGTATATTAGCAACTGCTGCCGCACGGAAGAAAGCAGAGCAAGAAAAAGCAGAGCTTGAAGAACAAGAGAGTACATTAGCGGCTACTGCCACACGGAAGAAAATTGAGCTAGATGCTAAGTTAAGCACCCTACAACTCAAAAAGGAAGCAGCTGCTACAAGGGCCCAGGCAGAGATGCTCGAAGCAGCAGCCAACCTGGATAAGGAAGAGAATTGGAGTGAGTTTGGCACTCAGATACCTGTCAAGGACCGTGATCAACTCACCAGAAAAAATATTTTGGACTGGTCTGAACAATGCATCAATGCTCCTCCACCAAACGATACTGAACAAAGGGTGGACGTCAGGTATCGCCATCTCCACACCGAATGAACATGAATGCTGTCTACGGGAATGGTGGAAATGCATATCCTGCCCTGAGAGTTAGTCGCCGACTCAGCGTCGCGCACGTGGGGTCAGACGTGGATGCACCAAGTCAGACCCACATTCCAGACAGTCACATAAGGGGATCCAACCAACGTGATCGAAACCCTTTGGGCCCACAGTCCAACGCCATAAATGACGGCATGCAAGGCAATACAGCCAATAATGCACCTCACAAGCACCAGTATGGACACACCCTGGATCAGCAGACTAGGGGACTTTGCTAGGTACCTGGCTCACCGCGAACTAATCAACACAGGACTCGTTAAGTTTGATGACTCTGAGAACTATCGAGCCTGGAGATCTACCTTCAGGAATGCAATGAAATGCAGACATCTCTGCAAGTGAAGAACTCGACCTGTTGGTGAAATGGTTAGGAAACGAATCTGCAGAGTACGCAAAGAGGATCCGGTCAGCAAACATTGACGACCCCGCCTCAAGCCTGCATGCGGTGTGGGAGAGGCTCGAGGAGTGCTATGGTAGCCCAGAAACTATTGAGAAGGCTCTCTTCAAGAAGTTGCAGAACTTTCCAAAAATCTCTGGTCAAGACAATAAAGTTACGGGAGCTTGGAGATCTTTTGATGGAGCTTGAATCAGCCCAGCGATCCCTACTTACAGGTCTCATTTTTGAATACCTACCATGGCGTGAACCCCATCGTAGAGAAATTGCCATTTGACGTGCAGGAAAAATGGAGAACAGCGGGTTCAAGATACAAGTCAGAGCATCGGTTGCATTCCCCCCATTCTCTTTTTTCTCAAAGTTTATACGCAACCTGGCTAAGACAGAAATGACCCGAGTTTATGTTTGGCACCACAGGGATTTCCAGTCCAGATCTCCCAAAATGGAAAGAGCAATGGCGAAACAGGAACAGCGAAGTGCAATTTCCGTACACAAGACTGAGGTCTCTCCTACGACATTCGCAAACTCCGTCCAGGCAACCACCACAAAGAAAAAGATAGAGGATCCAGAAAGCAATGCCCATTGCATGATAAACCTCACTCCCTCCAGAAATGCCGTGAGTTCAGGAGGAAGCCATTGGAAGAGCGGAAGAACATGCTGAAAGAATTTGGAGTGTGCTTCAAATCTGTGCTTCTACAAACCACCTTGCAAGGAATTGCAAGGCAGATATCAAGTGCGAGGAATGTGGCAGCGACAAACACGCAACTGCTCTGCACACATTTTACTCCAAACCCGAAGCAGAGCACGGCGGGGAGCAAGGCGAGACCACCACTCACTTCCTCGAAGTCTGTGGAGAAGGCTTCAAAGGAAGATCTTGCTCAAAGATATGCCTCGTCCGAGTGTATCCCAAAGGACATCCTGAAAGGGCAGTAAGGATGTACGCCATAATGGACCAGAGCAACAAGTCTTTGGCAAGGTCAGAGTTCTTGATCAGCTAAGCGTAGGTGGGAATTCCTTTCCAACACGCTCAGAACATGCTCAGACTGATGGAGACAGCGGGAAGAAGAGTGAGCGGCCTCATGGTGGAAACCATGGATACACCATGAAGCTAGCCCTTCCTACTGTGACAATGCAATGAGATACCGGACGACAGGAGTGAGATTCCCACGCCCGAAGTGCACGTCACCACCCACACCTGAAACCCATAGCAGAGTTCATCCCGCCATTGGATCACGCGGCACAGATTTTACTTCTGCTGGCAGGGACATGCTGAGAGTCCACAAGGTTCGTGATCAACGCAACGGACCTCACGACGCTCCCTACGCCCAGAGATTGACCTAGGATGGGTCATCGTAGGTGATGTTTGTCTCGATGGAAGACACAAACCAGACCACATTAGCACATTCAGAATGAGTGTGCTCACGAATGGACGCACGTCGCTCTTCAAACCGTGCCCCAACCACTTACGCTGAAAGAGAAACTCGGCGAGAAAAGTCAAGGCTGAACCGTGCAGACGTACGAAGAAACCACCACAACTTCGCTCGTACATCCACCGTCTTCGTTGGATTTTGTTCCTCCACGTTTCTCCAAGCCAGTCCTGACTGACAAGAGGAAGCCAAGGACGAAGCTACTGCTCGTCGCTCTGCTGGTGGTCGTGGCGGTGGTCGCTGCGGCCGTGGCCTCTCCGTTCCTAGACCCGGAGCTGTCGTCCGAGTGGGAATCCTGGAAGGAGTTCCACGGCGAGGCCCCACAACCAGAACATACCACCCCAAGGCTCGAGCTGTGTGGAGCTGTTCTAGCTAGAGAAGTGGCAGAACTGATCTTAGACGAATTGGACATCAAACTGGATGCGGTCAAGTTCTACACGGACAGTAAGGTCGTA
The DNA here is from genome assembly GCF_015708825.2 of Lethenteron reissneri. Lineage (NCBI taxonomy): Eukaryota > Metazoa > Chordata > Hyperoartia > Petromyzontiformes > Petromyzontidae > Lethenteron > Lethenteron reissneri. The sequence goes on from NC_083846.1 coordinate 6,869,600, forward strand.
CTAGGCTACATAAACAACCAAACGAGAAGGTTCTATACCTACATCAGCAATAGGGTGGAACGCATCAGGAGATCGACGCAGCCAGAGCAATGGAATTACGTTCCAACTGACCCGTATCCAGCAGATCTCGCAACTAGGTCCGTCCCTGCATCTCTGCTGAAGCAAACCATCTGGCTGATGGGTCCAGCGTTCCTCTTACGACGTGACGGTGGCCCATGTACTACCAAAGAGACCTTTGGACTTATAATCCCAAGCCAGAGCCACATCGCTATTTTACTTATGTGCTACTACCATGAGAAGGTCAAGCACCAAGGTCGGCACTTCACAGAAGGAGCAGGGCTGTGGATCGTTGGAGCAAAGAGGTGCATCGCCAGTACAATCCACAAGTGTATCAGGTGTCGCAAGCTCCGTGGAAAACAAGAAGAACAGAAAATGGCAGACCTCCCAGCCGATCGACTCAGTGTGGAACCTCCCTTCACCTCTGTAGGGATCGGCGTGTTCGGACCATGGACAGTCATCTCCCGCCGCACCAGAGGAGGGCTCGCGAACAGCAAACGTTGGGCAGTGCTGTTCACCTGTATGAGTACACGAGCAGTGCACATCGAAGTCATCGAGTCCATGGACTCTTCGAGCTTTATAAATGCACTCCGGAGATTCTTCGCCATCAGAGGGCCAGCCAAGCAACTCCGTTCTGATTGTGGAACCAATTTCACTAGAGCATGTAAAGAGCTTAAGATCAATACGGAGAATGTCGAAGATGATTCTGTCAGGAAATACCTTTATGACCAAGGCTGCACATGGATCTTCAATCCTCCTCACTCTTTGCATATGGCTGGAGCCTGGGAACGCATGATCGGGATTGCTCGACGCATTCTGAACTCCATGCTATGTGATGTCGGGTCCACACGGCTCTCTCACGAGGTGTTGACCACTTTCATGGCCGAGGTCTCAGCCATAATTAATTCAAGACCCCTCATCCCCGTCTCAACCGACCCGGAGTCACCATTCATCTTGACTCCTGCTACACTTCTTACCCAGAAGACAGACGTGCTCACAGCACCTACCGAGGAGGCCAGCACTGCAGACCTCTACAGACGTCAATGGAGACAAGTGCAGAGCTTCGCGAACACGTTCTGGCGTCGCTGGAAAAACGAGTACTTTACGACACTCCAAGTGCGAAACAAGTGGCAGTCTAATAGACCAGACATCCAAGAAGGTGACCTCGTCTTACTGAAGGACAACCAAGCCAAACGGAATGAGTGGCCAATGGGCCGCATCCTCAAGTTGATTCCAAGTGCCGATGGAAAAGTTCGAAAGTCGAGGTTATGATTGCGGAGCAAGGTGTCGCAAGAACTTTCGTCAGGCCCATAGTCGAGACAGTACTACTTCTCTCTCGCAAAGATTTGGACAAATAAGTTGACCCATTGAAGTTGTTATACATTTGTTTATGAGATAGGAAATAAATGGTGGTATCTCTTAGATACCAGACGGGGAGTGTTCTGCCTCACGGCAGGGGTTTTGCCTCATGGCAGATGGGGGGGTGGGTGTATGTACACAGGAATTTCCTGTTTTTGATGCTAAGTTTGGTCACGTGACCAGAAAGTTGCGATTTAAGATTCCCGCTCAACCACGCGGGCGTCGGCCATTACACACGTAATTCAAGATGGCGGCACACATCGCGTCCCAGTGAAGCCAGCCGCAATTGTCCATTGTGGGACCTTAAGAAGCATTGTCTGTAAGTCCGTTTATGTTCTTATAATATTGGCAATGCTGTTTTAATGTTAGAATGACCGTTATAATGATGTAAATGCCTTTATAATGCTGTTAAATTGGTATGATAAATACGAGGCCTAGTTAACAACGAAGCCTGCAACTTTCCTTATTGTGAATGTTACTTGTAATCTAATAAGTCGAATCAAACTTGTACCCAAGTAACTTTATTGCGATCCTGAGAGCAAGGATGACGAAATATCTCATCCACAATTTATTGTTACGTGTAATACTGTATATTTGGGGTGCAGTGTGATGAATACACGATGTGCCTTTATGTAACACAGCAGCTTATGCTCTTGTATAGTTATTCAGTGGTAATGTAGGGGCCTGGTCCATCCAGGATGTATTGTTTAGAAACATGTTATCTACGACAATGTTATGATGCTGTGGTGTTCATTCATTGTGTTGGTGTTTCCGGGTATTAACAGATGCTGTATCTGTGCTGTTTTCTTACCGTTAATGATAGTAGTGGTATTAGTGGTAGTGGTGATAGTAGTAGTAGTGATATTAGTAGTGATATTAGTAGTGGTGGTAGTAGTGATGGTAGTAGTGGTAGTAATAGTAGTAGTGGTAATAGTGGTGATATTAGTAGTGGCAGTAGTGGTGGTAGTAGTTTTAGTAGTAGTGGTGGTGGTAGTAGTGGTGGGTGTGGTGGTGTGTAGTAGTTGTTAAGTAGTTGGTGTAGTTATAGTAGTAGTTGGTTAGTAGTTTAGTAGAGTAGTAGTAGTGGGAGTAGTGGTAGTAGTACTGGTGGTAGTAGTTTTAGTAGTAGTAGTGGTTGTAGTGGTGATAGCAGTAATAGTAGTAGTAGTGGTGATAGTAGTGGTGGGATTACTGGTGGGAGTAGTAGTGGTAGTAGTAGTAGTGGTAGTAGTGGTGATAGTAGTAGTGGTAGTAGTGGTGGTAATAGTCGTGGTGCTAGCAGTAGTAGTGGTGGTAGTAGTGTGAGTAGTTGTAACAGGATGTAATGAATCCACAAACAGATGAATGATGCATAGTGTTAATACGGAGAGAAGCCAATCAGCGTTAAGGTGGCGGCCTAATATGGGCTTTTTCGATCCAAAAATCGTCTCTATCGATCCTGAAATCATATGACAGAAATCACTTTACCATTTAAAAATATTGTATTCGAAATGAAATAGCTTGATCCGTGTTCGAACACACAGACACATGCATTCAAATGTCTCTGCTTAATCAAAGCTCGATCGGTGCTCGATTCATGCTCAGATCCGTGCTCGATCCGTGCGATATCGGTGCTCCATCCCTGCTCTATTGGAGCTTGATTGACACTCGATTAGACCTCACTCCCTTCTCCAACCCGTGTCGTGCCCATTTAGCCCCCACTATGTGGCCAAATAGAAGCTGTCGGGCATGCGGTGGCTGGGCATGTGGGCTACATGACCCAGCAAACACAGCTTCGCCTGCAAGAGGAGCTCACCGATGGGACTTTGTCCAGATCATAGATTATATTTGTAAACCCCTAGTGGCAGGATGATGAAATGGCTTGCCATTAAGAAACAACCCATTCACACACCTGTGACGTTGCTTAGAGACCTACCACTCTGTGTGTATGTTGGAAATTGGCCACCCACCCTCTCGTGTGCCGTGCCAGCCTTCATAGGCGCTACTCACTAACAGCACTTGCTCCAGAAAATGTGTTCAGGCTATACGGGGGATCTTTGTCTTTGGCTCAACCATCTTAAGATTGGAGAGGAAAGACAAATATGGTCGTCACACCTGTGGTAGGTACGGCGGGGAGCTGGATTATGAAATGGATATCTGTGTATGTATGTTGAACTTCTTTTGCACCGTACGTAGTAGCCAACCGTGCGAATCTGTGGGTCTCTATGGTTCTGGGTGTCTGTGGGTTTATCTATGTGTGTATGTTCAACTTCTTTCGCACCGTACGTGTAGTGCTCTTAAATTAAGACACACACTACGTGGTCGGAGGCAATCCATTTATACTGGTAGGAACCACCTGGTCCCACCAGCCCACAGGGGATTATTGTGTCCGTCCGTCCGTCGTGGATCCAAAAATTGGGAGGGGTGGGGCTGGGTGGGGAGGGTGGGGAGGGGCTGGGTGGGGGGTGGGAGGGGTGGGGCTGGGTGGGGAGGGGCTGCTCACTCCGTGGTGCCCTGATAAAACTCAACGTTTAACCTACTCACGCCGGCTTGTGCCCGCCCTCACAGTCGGGCATATTTGCGGAATACACCACGCCGCCGTTGACTCTGGCCATTGACCGAGCAACCCAACGTTCCTACCAGCTCCCTCCGCAGGAATGTGTAACACTTCCTTTAATCAGGACCTTTACGGAGCTGTTTCTACAATTGGTGTGAACGTCCTTGTCACTACTCAACCCCCTATACACGAGGCGATTGAAGCTCCACGACCCGACGACGTGACCACTCAATCGACCCTCGATCATCTCCGCGCTCCCCTTTTTTAAATCCTTTATATTAAGTTCACTTGCGCGCTTGCTTGCTTGCTTACGACCGTGCAAATCTTCGGTCGTTTTTTAACCCACTTCCCGTGATCCAATCGAGCTGACATTTTCCACACAGACTCGTTGTGCGTGAAAATTAATGTTCGTGAAAATTTTGTCCAAAATTTTACACTTTTTAGGACAAAAATATTATATTTAATTACCAATTGCTTAATGGTGCCATGCAATCATCTGACCCATAGGTGGCAGCCATCTCAAGCCAGAGGACGAGAGGACTCTAGCCGCCACGCATATAAAGGATTTATAGTGAAAAACTTTGTTTTTACGGGTTATACTTGTATCCTGTTGCGTTCTCTATCCCCTAGTGGCAGATATACCGTCACTACATACGTAGTCGCCAAACGTGCTAATCTGTAGGTCTCTATGGGTCTGGGTGTCTGTGGGTCTCTGTGGGCCTGGGTGTCTCTGTCTATGTGTGTGTTGAACCAGCCCTCCTAATCCCTAAGTGTTGAAATCGGATAGACGGGGGTGTGGTGGGTGGGTGACACATTTAGATCATCCGTGTGGTCATGGGAAGAGGTGAGGATGGAGGGAGGAGGGAGGGAGGGAGGGGGGAGATGTCTACTGCTGCTGTGTTTATATGGTGGTGGTGGTGGAGGTGATGGTGGTAATGGTGGTGGAGGTGGTGGAGGTGGTGGTGGTGATGTCGCTGCCGCTGGGTCTGTGCCCGTTGCTATTTCCGAACGCGGTGACGAGAGCCATCGTGAATCTTGGCGCTGTGGGTGGGTGTGGGTGGTTGGGGTGGGTGTGTGTGTGAATGTGTGTGTGGGTGTGTGTGGATGTGTGTTTGGTTGGTGTGTGTGTGGTTGGTGTGTGTGTGGGTGTGTGTGTGTGTGGGTGGTGTGTGTGTGGATGTGTGTGTTTGTGGGTGGTTGGTGTGTGTGTGGGTGTGTGGGTGTGGGTGGTTGGTGTGGGTGTGTGTGTGCATGTGTGTGGGTGTGGGTGATTGGTGTGGGTGTGTGTGTGGATGTGTGTGGGTGGTTGGTGTGGGTGTGTGTGTGGATGTGTGTGGGTGTGTGGGTGTGGGTGGTTGGTGTGTGTGTGGATGTGTGTGGTTGGTGTGTGTGTGGGTGGTTGGTGTGGGTGTGTGTGTGGATGTGTGTTGGTGTGTGGGTGTGGGTGGTTGGTGTGGGTGTGTGTGTGTGTGGGTGGTGTGTGTGTGTGTGGATGTGTGTGTTTGTGGGTGGTTGGTGTGTGTGTGGGTGTGTGGGTGTGGGTGGTTGGTGTGGGTGTGTGTGTGCATGTGTGTGGGTGTGGGTGATTGGTGTGGGTGTGTGGGTGTGGGTGGTTGGTGTGTGTGTGGATGTGTGTGGTTGGTGTGTGTGTGGGTGGTTGGTGTGGGTGTGTGTGTGGATGTGTGTGGGGGTGTGGGTGGTTGGTGTGGGTGTGTGTGTGGATGTGGGTGTGTGGGGGGAGTGGTAGTGTAGCGGTTAGTGCGCCGTGCGACAAACCTGGCGGCCCGTCTGGAACGTTCTCTTCCCTCCGATACTAGCAAGCCCACTGGGTCCTGTGCTGTTCTCTGTGGGTCTCTGTGGTTCTATTCGAGTCTCTGGTTCTCTGTGGGTCTCTATGGTTCTATTAGAGTCTCTGGATCTCTGTGGGTCTCTGTGGGTCTTTTCCTTCCGATGTTAGCAAGCCACTGGGAGGTTTGCTGCCCTTTTAAATCATCGTCCAGAATGACGAAATAATTTATTGAAAATTGCTGATTGTTGTTGTTGTCGTGTTTAGTTTGTTGTCCTTCCCCTTGGCACCTCCAATTTTTCACGGTTGACTACGTACGGTGTGAAGGAAATTGAACGGACACACATACACGATGATGGTGGTGATGTTGATTGTGGTGATGTTAAGGAGGTAGCTGCACGATGAGGAAGTGGGGGATGTTGACATTGATGGTGGTGATGGTGGTGTTGATGCGCCCGTCTGGAACGTTCTTCCCTTCCGACACTAGCAAGCCCACTGGGGGTGGTGCTGCAGTTTTAAATCATCGTCGAAATTGACAAACTAATTTGTTTAGAACTGCTGCGTCTTGTTGTTGTTGTTGTGTTTAGTTTGTTGTCCCCCCTCCCCCGCACCTGCGATTAGCTAAGGTTGGCTACGTACGGTGCAAAATAAGTGAAATATACGTGTAATGTGAGGATATATCCGGGTGGTTGATGGATCATACCTCGTTACAATGATTGGCTTTACCGGTCCTGGCCCATAGCCAATGGGGGGAAGTCTAGGGGCGTGGCCCTGACGTAATGGGAAGGTGACATCTGTAAGTAGAGGATTGGATCTGCTGGCTTTAGCCACAGCCAATGGGGGGACGAGTCAGGGGCGCGGTCCTGGGATCGTACGATGGAGTCTAGAAGATTCTATGGAGGTTAACCAGGATTGGTGGACAGGTACCACGTGACCCGGATATTAAAAAGGGTAGAGACGGACAACACGTGGTCAGATCTAGAACGAACGGAGGGTGAGGCCACGTGGGAGCGGGGTCCAGGCTGCCACGTGGCCGCGCGTGTCTCTCTCTCTATCCCTCTCACGCTGTCTGTCAGCAGCGTGAAGGAGTGTTGTGAACGAAAGACAAATAAAGACCGGATTCCAGAAGTCGCTTCCACGACCTTTATTACATTGGTGACAGAAGTGCTTCTTGAGACCGTTTGGACAATTATTTTAAAAAAATGTCCAAGCACCTCAAGAAAAGAAACCCACCGGACCCTCCATCGGATGAAGATGTCGAGGCGGACGAGGACGAGCTGCTGGGAGCCACGGAACTGGTGCTAACGGGGCTGCAGTGGAAACTGTCTTTGAGAGGATGCGCTCGGCTGACCTTAAATTTAAACCAAAGAAGTGCCACCTTTTGCAACGATCTGTCCGCTACCTGGGACACATCGTCAGCTCTGACGGTGTGTCCACGGACCCTCAGAAAACGGCGTGTGTCCGAGAGTGGCCCACGCCCACTTCAGTGTGCGACGTACGGCGGTTTATAGGGTTCGCATCCTACTATTGCCGATTTGTTAAGAATGTCGCGACGCTGGCTAAGCCGCTGCATGTTCTGACGGGGAAGAATCAGAGATTTAAATGGGGCCCGGAAGAGGAGCGCTCTTTTCAATCTCTCTGGGATCGCCTGGCCACCGCTCCGACACTCGACTACCCAGACTTTTCCCAGCCGTTCATCCTTGACACGGATGCTAGCGACATCGGCATAGGGGTCGTTTTGTCACAACGGAAAGACGGGGTCGAGCGAATGGTGGCATACGGCAGCAGGGTTCTGTCTCCTGCCGAGACGCGATATTGCGTGACGCGACGGGAATTGCTGGCAAATTCCTCGTGCGCACTGACCATGCTGCCTTGCAATCTTTTTTTAAATTGGAACAACCGTCCGGTCAATTGGCTCGGTGGTTAGAATCACTGCAGGAGTTTTCCTTCAATATCACGTACCGCAAGGGTACTCGCCATGGCAACGCGGACGCTCTCTCTAGGTTGCCCACGACCCCTCCCTGCGCCTGTCTGACGGGTACGCACCGCTGTGCGGCGCTGCCTACCCCGCCCTGTCCGGTCATGGGGGCGATGTCAAAGGATGAAGGCCAGGATGTACCCGTTGGCGCCGACAATACGCTGCATTTGCCGCACTCGGTGTGGCTACGCGAGCAAGAGGCTGATGCCTCTTTGGCTCCACTGCGGGAATTGGTCGGGAAACCGAGATCTCATTTAGGAGGATGGAAATGGCAGTTGTTTCGGGGCCAGGCGGGATTACTAATGTGTACGGATGGATTGTCGGAACGTTCACGCCTGGTTGTGCCGACGTCTCTTCACCACGATCTGATCCGCGCGCTGCACGCCGACAAGCTGATGCACCTCGGCGTGCCAGAAAAATTGGCTGCGATGCAGCAGGATTTCTATTGGCCAGGCATGACAGCGGATGTCACTAACTTTATCCGGTCATGCCATGATTGTGCGAAGCGGAAACCGCCACGTCAAAATTATGTCCCGCCCCTACGATCGATCGAGGTGTCCCGTATTAATGAGCTGGTTGCTCTGGATATCCTGGGCCCGTTCCCTCCATCGGCTAGGGGCAATAAATACCTTTTGGTCGGGTTCGAATACTTTTCTCCCTGGCCTGTGGCCTGGCCTCTACCTGACCAAACGGCCTCATCCATCACCGAGGCTTTTTTGAATGGGTACGTCATGGATAAGGGAGCACCTGAAGGGCTGCTCACGGATCAAGGACGTAACTTCTCCTCTAAATTGCTCAAAGACGTGTGCTCTGCCTTGGGTACAAAGAAAATCCGCACTTCCCTTACCATCCGGAAACGGATGGCATGGTGCAACGATTTAACCGCACCCTTTCGGCCATGCTTTGTCACACGGTGAGTGAAAAACAAACCGATTGGGACTTGCACATACCCGGGCGTCCTGCGGCATACCGCATGGTTCCGCACGCGTCCACAGGATATTCGCCATTTTTCCTGATGTATGGCCGTGAGAATGTACCCTACCCCCGATTGATGTGCAACTTGGTGCAGCGGGGAAACAACCGTCCCCTTCCTTGCCTGACCACGTGCGGGACTCGCTTAAACGGGTTACGGAGGCTATACACCACTATATACTAAACTACACTATTAAACACTACACTATACACAACTATACACTACACTACTATACACTACATTATACACTACTATACACTACATTATACACAACACTATACGCTACACTATACACAATTAAATACTACCCCACTATATACTACACTACACTAGTAAACACTACACTATACACTACTATACACTACACTACTATACACTGCATTATACACTACCTTATAATACATTATCTCTCTCGAGAAACGGTGCCTTAATGCGGTGAGAGAGTTTGTGTACGTCTGAGAAGCTGATCGCTATACCGTCGAGAGCCTAGTGCTCTCAGAAGGGTCACCCAAGGCGGGAAGACTTCAGTGGAGACGTCAGACAAAACCCGTTTCGAAAGGTCCCCACGTGACCTTTTCAAATAAATTGTGATCCAAGAAAGCAACGGGAAACTACTTGGATTATTTCTCTCTTGAAACTTCAATGATGACAAGCAAAATCAACAAAGGCCCTGAGTATCGGCGTCCTTTAAATAGGACAGGGGTGCTAAGAATCTCCGAGCTTGTGTCAAAGAACCCTTTCAAAGTAGCAACTTGGAACGTTAGAAGTTACTTCAAGCAGGAAAACTAGCCAATGTCATACAAGAAATGGATCGACTTAAAATCAACATAATCGGTCTAAGCGAAACTAAATGGCCTGGAACAAAAAAGTTTAAATCAAGCGAACACCACATCTTCTGCTCCGGAGGAGAAGAAAACACCAAACAAACATACGGTGTCGCCTTTATAGTACACAAGAAATTAGCGAATAAAGTCAACAACTTTACCCCAGTATCAGAACGAATAGCACTACTACAATTAGCAGGCAACAAAGTCAACGTGAACATTCTACAGGTTTATGCTCCAACAGCAGATAAACAAGATCATGAAATCGAATCGTTATATGAGCAACCAACCAACACGCTGAAGCCGCTGAAGAAGCAAGCCATCACTATAATCCTCGGCGACTTCAACGCCAAGGTTGGCCACGGTCGAATGCAGAACATTGTCGGAGAACACGGACTAGGAACAAGGAATGAACGAGGCGACAGACTGGTTCAATTCTGCCAAGAAGAACGTTTCAGTATTGCTAACACGTGGTTCCAATTACCACCTCGACGACTGTACACGTGGACCTCGCCGCAAGACTCCGACAACAACATCGTCAGGAACCAAATCGATTATATCCTAATTAACATCAGGTTTAAGTCCAGTGTGATTACAGCAAAAACCTACCCTGGAGCCGATATATCGTCAGATCATAACCCAGTAACAGCTACAATAAGACTCAAATTGCGATCAATACAATGTACAAAGACGAGACGAGCAGACCTGGAGAAACTGAAGAACAGCGCCGATAAAAGACAAGTACAGCAACATCTCAACGATAGCATCCGCTCAATAACAACAGAAACAGCAGATGTTCAGGAGTACTGGCGCTCGTTCAAACAATGCATCACAGAAACAACAGAAGTCATGCTGGGACATCAGCCACCGAAAAAGAAACAACGATGGATGACACATTATATTCTCGATCTAATGAGCAAACGAAGAATGTACAAAATAACGACTTGGAGAAGTACAAACAAATGCAACAGAAGATCAGAAAAGCAATCCGACAGGCAAAAGAAAAGTGGATGGAAGAACAATGCGCCGAGATTGAAGAACTAATTAAAACATGACAATTTTATTCTGCACAAGAAGCTCAAAGAAGCTGGTAACATCTACAGACCAGCCCCAACAGCTACCTTGTATGCGGACAACAACCAACCAATCCTAAATAAACAAGAAAAAATGGACACCTGGACAAACTATATACACAAGCTCTATGGCGCCGCGAGAACACCTACAGAAAAAGACCAACAGATGTCGAAAGACGCTCTACACATTTTAACATCAGAAGTAGAACATGCAATCAAAACAGCTAAGTCAGGCAAAGCGTGCGGGCCCGACACAATCCATGTAGAATTGCTCAAACTATTAGACAGCAACAACATACGACAACTGACTAATTGGTACAATCATATATACAATGGCAATAAAATTCCATCCGACTGGCTACAATCCATCTTTGTGGCCATACCAAAGAAAGCAACAAGCCGGAAATGCGAGGACTACAGACTGATAAGCTTGGTGAGCCACGTGCTGAAAGTCTTCCTGAAGGTGATCCAACAACGCATACGCTCCACATACGAAAATGCATTGAAGAACACACAGTTTGGCTTCTGTAAAGGACTAGGCACAAGAGAAGCAATCTTCTGTCTACAGATGCTACTACAGCGATGCTACGAACATCAGAAAGAAGTGTACATCTGCTTCATAGATTACGAGAAAGCCTTTGACTCAGTCGACCACGACCGACTAGCAGCTCTATTAAAACAACTGGGACTAGATAAAAACGACATCAACTTCATCATTGCTCTTTATTGGAAGCAAACAGCCCAACTCCGATATGACAACGAATTGACAGACCCAACACCAATACAAAAAGGTGTACGACAGGGCTGCCCACTTTCACCCAGTCTTTTCAACATCTACTCGGAGCAGATTTTTGATCGAACACTAGCAGATAAAAACATTGGTATTAAAGTCAATGGACAATACATCAACAACATCAGGTATGCCGACGACACTGCACTGCTGGCCGATTCAGAACAAGACCTACAACAAATCTTGGACGAGGTTGCCACAGAGAGTCAGATATGGGGCTTACGAATTAATAAAAAGAAAACAAAGGTTATGAAGGTCAGCCGAACTACAAGCGAAATAACAATCAAGCTGGGCAGCGAAAAATTGGAACAAGTACACCGATTTAAATACCTTGGTGTAATCATTGACGATCAGTTGAACCATGAAGTCGAAATCAAGAGCAGAATTGAACAAGTAAGGCAAGCATTTATTAAATGGAAAACACTCCTTGCAGACCGCAACTTGAGTACATCACTGAAACTGCGCACACTGAAATGCTACATCTGGTCAATTTTGCTGTACGGAGTAGAGACGTGGACACTGACAACAACAGCAACAAAAAGGCTCGAAGCTTTCGAGATGTGGCTGTATCGAAGAATGCTGAAATCCCATGGACAGCCAAAACCACCAATACACAAGTTCTGCAAGATATGGGCACTGACAGGCAACTGCTGAAGACCATCATTAGCAGGAAGTGTTACTACCTAGGCCACATTGCCCGAAACGACCACAAATACCAGCTATTAAAGCAAATCCTGGAAGGAAAAATCGAAGGGAAAAAACGACCAGGACGGCCAAAAACGACATGGCTTAGTAACATCAAAACATGGCTACAATTAACAACAGCACAAACTCTGCACGCCGTGCTAGACCGGGACCAATATCATCGTGAAGTCGCACACGCCGTTAGGCAGCACTAAAGAAGATAATACATTATACACAACACTATACGCTACACTATGCATGACACAACTACACACTACCCCACTAAATACTATACTACACTATTAAACACTACACTATACACCACTATATACTAAACCACACCGCTAAACACTACAATATGCACTACACTATACACTACACTGCTATACGCTACAGACTGGGCACGGTTGGCCTATGTAGGGTGCGAAAGAAGTTCTGCAAGCACGTGGGGGACATTGGCGCGCCGTTTGACGTATTGTGTCGACGTGAGGATTTGGCACCGCCAGTGAAATCCATTCGTGTTGTTGGGAGTCGGTTTAAAAATAAGTGACCCGCATGCCCTACATTTGTTTAAATGTTAAATATTTCATTTGTGTTGTGTCTTGTCGTGCTATATATTTATATAGAAATATATTTATAATTCACTGGAGTGGCGCAAGCTACACGTGGTGTGGCTATGGTCATGCAAGCTCAAAAGCGATGGATTGTAGAGTAAACGCATAGAGATACATAGAGACCCGTATAGATACATAGAGACACGCAGAGATACATAGAGACGCGCAGAGACCCGTAGAGATACATAAAGACCCGTATAGATACATAGAGACACGCAGAGATACATAGAGACGCGCAGAGACCCGTAGAGATACATAAAGACCCGTATAGATACATAGAGACACGCAGAGATACATAGAGACGCGCAGAGACCCGTAGAGATACATAAAGACCCGTATAGATACATAGAGACACGTAGAGATACATAGAGACACGTAGAGATACATAGAGATACATAGAGATACATAGAGACACGTAGAGATACATAGAGATACATAGAGACACATAGAGATACATAGAGATACATAGATACACGCAGAGATACATAGAAACACGTAGAGATACATAGAGATACATAGAGATACATAGATACACGCAGAGATACGTAGAGATACATAGAAACACGTAGAGATACATAGACACCTAGAGATACATAGAGATACATAGAGACCCCTAAAGATACATAGAAACCGGTAGAGTTACATAGAGACCCGTAGAGATACATTGAGACCCATAGAGATACATAGAGACCCGTAGAGATACACAGATATATAGAGACTCATAGAGATACATAGAGACCCGTAGAGACCCATTGAGACAGGTAGAGATACATAGAGACCCATAGAGATACATAGAAACTGATAGCGATACATAGAGACCTATAGCAACACGTAGAGATACATTGAGATACATAGAGACTCGTAGAGATACATGGAGACCTGTAGAGATACATAGAGATACGTAGTGATACTAGAGACCCGTAGGGATAAGTAGAAACCCATAGAGATGCATAGAGACTGATAGCTATACGTTGAGATACATAGACATCCATAGAGATACATAGAGACCCATATAGCGGACACGTCGAGGTACATATAGATACATATAGCGATATGTAGATGTACATGTTTGAATCGTGTAAAGTATACAATGGTGTGCTGTTAAACCCTCCACCACCAAAGACTCTGCCCATGTTGGTCACGCAGAACAACACGTGGCCGATTAGGGACCACTTCAACACCAATTAGTGACCACTTCAACGCCAATTAGTGACCACTTCAAACCAATTAGTGACCACGTCAACGCCAATTAGTGACAACTTCAACACCAATAGTGACCACTTCAACGCCAATTAGTGACCACTTCAACACCAATTAGTGACCACTTCAACGCCAATTAGTGACCACTTCAACGCCAATTAGTGACCACTTCAACGCCAATTAGTGACCACTTCAACACCAATTAGTGACCACTTCAACACCAATTAGTGACCACTTCAACGCCAATTAGTGACCACTTCAACGCCAATTAGTGACCACTTCAACACCAATTAGTGACCACTTCAACACCAATTAGTGACCACTTCAACGCCAATTAGTGACCACTTCAACACCAATTAGTGACCACTTCAACGCCAATTAGTGACCACTTCAACACCAATTAGTGACCACTTCAACGCCAATTAGTGACCACTTCAACGCCAATTAGGACCACTTCAACACCAATTAGTGACCACTTCAACGCCAATTAGTGACCACTTCAACACCAATTAGTGACCACTTCAACACCAATTAGTGACCACTTCAACACCAATAGTGACCACTTCAACGCCAATTAGTGACCACATCAAACCAATTAGTGACCACTTCAACGCCAATTAGTGACCACTTCAACGCCAATTAGTGACCACTTCAACACCAATTAGTGACCACTTCAACGCCAATTAGTGACCACTTCAACACCAATTAGTGACCACTTCAACACCAATTAGTGACCACTTCAACACCAATTAGTGACCACTTCAACGCCAATTAGTGACCACTTGAACGCCAATTAGTGACCACTTCAACACCAATTAGTGACCACTTCAACACCAATTAGTGACCACTTCAACGCCAATTAGTGACCACTTCAACACCAATTAGTGACCACTTCAACGCCAATTAGTGACCACTTCAACGCCAATTAGTGACCACTTCAACACCAATTAGTGACCACTTCAACACCAATTAGTGACCACGTCAACGCCAATTAGTGACCACTTCAACACCAATTAGTGACCACTTCAACAGCCAATTAGTGACCACTTCAACACCAATTAGTGACCACTTCAACGCCAATTAGTGACCACTTCAACGCCAATTAGTGACCACTTCAACGCCAATTAGTGACCACTTCAACAACCAATTAGTGACCACTTCAACACCAATTAGTGACCACTTCAACAGCCATTAGTGACCACTTTCAACGCCAATTAGTGACCACTTCAACACCCAATTAGTGAACCACATTCAACACCAATTAGTGACCACTTCAACGCCAATTAGTGACCACTTCAACACCAATTAGTGACACTTCAACAGCCAATTAGTGACCACTTCAACACCAATTAGTGACCACTTCAACGCCAATTAGTGACCACTTCAACGCCAATTAGTGACCACTTCAACACCAATTAGTGACCACTTCAACGCCAATAGTGACCACTTCAACGCCAATTAGTGACCACTTCAACACCACTTAGTGACCACTTCAAACACCAATTAGTGACCACTTCAACACCAATTAGTGACCACTTCAACACCAATAGTGACCACTTCAACCCAATTAGTGACCACTTTCAACGCCAATTAGTGACCACTTCAACACCAATTAGTTGACCACTTCAACGAACAATTAGTGACCACTTCAACGCCAATTAGTGACCACTTCAACACCAATTAGTGACCACTTAAACGCCAATTAGTGACCACTTCAACGCCAATTAGTGACCAATTCAACCCCAATTAGTGACCACTTCAACACCAATAGTGGACACTTTCAACGCCAATTAGTGACTACTTCACGCCAATTAGGACCAATTCAACACCATTAGTGACCACTTCAATCACCAATTATTGATGCCCACTATCAACGCCACTTATGACCACTTCAACACCAATTAGTGACCAAAATGTCACGCCAATTAGTGACCAATTCACGCCAATTAGTGACCACTTCAACACCAATTGTGGACCACTTTCAAACACACTTAGTGACCCTTCACGCCAATTAGACCCCTTCAAACGCCAATTAGTGACCACTTCAACACCAATTAGGGAACCACTTCAACACCAATTAGGTGACCACCTTCAACGCAATAGTGACCACTTTCACACACCAATTAGTGACCACTTCAAACGCCAATTAGTGACCACTTCAACACCATTAGTGACCACTTCAACGCCAATTAGTGACGCACTCAACACCAATTAGTGACCACTTCAACACCAATAGTGACCACTTCAACGCCAATTAGGACCACTTCACCGCCAATTAGTGACCACTTCAACACCAATTAGTGACCACGTTCAACAACCAATTAGTGACCACTTCAAACGCCAATTAGTGACCACTTCAACGCCAATTAGTGACCACTTCAACACCAATTAGTTAGCTACTTCAACGCCAATTAGTGACCACTTCAACGCCATTAGTGACCATTCAACACCAATTAGTGACCCACTTCAACGCCAATTAGTGACCACTTCAACGCCAATTAGTGACCACTTCAACACCAATTAGTGACCACTTTCAACGCCAATTAGTGACCACTTCAACGCTTCAACGACAATTAGTGACCACTTCAACACCAATTAGTGACCACTTCACACCAACTTAGTGCCACTTCAACACCAATTAGTGACCACTTCAAACACCAATTAGGACCCTCAGAAGCCCAATAGTGAACCACTTCAACTCCAATTAGTGACCACTTCAACACCAATTAGTGACCACTTCAACGCCAATTAGTGACCACTTCAACGACCAATTAGTGACCACTTCAACACCAATAGTGACCCACTTCAACCAAATTAGTGACCACTTTCAAACGCCAATTAGTGACCACTTCAACACCAATTATGACCACTTCAACACCAATTAGTGACCACTTCAATCACCAATTAGTGACCACTTCAACACCAATTAGTGACCACTTCACACCAATTAGTGACCAATTCAACGCCAATTAGTGACCACTTCAACACCAATTAAAGTGACCACTTCACACCATTAGTGACCACTTCACACCAATTAGTGACCACTTCAACACCAATTAGTGACACTTCAACACCCAATTAGTGACCACTTCAACACCAATTAGTGACCACTTCAACCCAATTAGTGACCCACTTCAACACCAATTAGGACCACTTCAACACCAATTAGTGACCACTTCACGCCAATTAGTGACCACTCAACACCAATTAGTGACCACTTCAACAACCAATTAGTGACCACAGACTTCAACCACCAATTAGTGACCACTTCAACGCCAATTAGTTGACCACTTCAACGACCAATTAGTGACCACTTCAACACCAATTAGTGACCACTTCAACACCAATTAGTGACCACTTCAAATTTCACCCAATTAGTGACCACTTCAACGCCAATTAGGACACTTCAACACCAATTAGTGACCACTTCAACACCAATTAGTGACCACTTCAACACCATTAGTGACCACTTCAACACCAATTAGGACCACTTCAACACCATTAGTGACCACTTCAACACCAATAGTGACCACTTCAACGCCCAATAGTGACCACTTCAACACCAATTAGTGACCACTTCAACACAATAGTGACCACTTCAACACCAATTAGTGACCACTTCAACACCAATTAGTGACCACTTCAACACCAATTAGTGACCACTTCAACACCAATTAGTGACCACTTCAACACCAATTAGTGACCACTTCAACACCAATTAGTGACCACTTCAACACCAATTAGTGACCACTTCAACACCAATTAGTGACCACTTCAACACCAATTAGTGACCACTTCAACACCAATTAGTGACCACTTCAACACAATTAGTGACCACTTCAACACCAATTAGTGACACTTCAACGCCATTAGTGACCACTTCAACACCAATTAGTGACCACTTCAACACCAATTAGTGACCACTTCAACACCAATTAGTGACCACTTCAACACCAATTAGTGACCACTTCAACACCAATTAGTGACCACTTCAACACCAATTAGTGCCACTTCAACCCAATTAGTGACCACTTCAACGCCAATTAGTGACCACTTCAACCCAATTAGTGCACTCACCCCAATTAGTGACCACTTCAACACCAATTAACGACCACTTCAACGCCAATTAGTGACCACTTCAACGCCAATTAGTGACCACTTCAACACCAATTAGTGTCCACTCAACGCCAATTAGTGACCACTTCAACGCCAATTAGTGACCACTTCAACGCCAATTAGTGACCACTTCAACACCAATTAGTGACCACTTCAACGCCAATTAGTGACCACTTCAACACCAATTAGTGACCACTTCAACACCAATTAGTGTCAACTTCAACGCCAATTAGTGACCACTTCAACGCCAATTAGTGACCACTTCAACACCAATTAGTGTCCACTTCAACGCCAATTAGTGACCACTTCAACGCCAATTAGTGACCACTTCAACGCCAATTAGTGACCACTTCAACACCAATTAGTGACCACTTCAACGCCAATTAGTGACCACTTCAACACCAATTAGTGACCACTTCAACACCAATTAGTGTCCACTTCAACGCCAATTAGTGACCACTTCAACGCCAATTAGTGACCACTTCAACACCAATTAGTGACCACTTCAACACCAATTAGTGACCACTTCAACACCAATTAGTGACCACTTCAACACCAATTAGTGACCACTTCAACGCCATTAGTGACCACTTCAACACCAATTAGTGACCACTTCAACACCAATTAGTGACCACTTCAACGCCAATTAGTGACCACTTCAACACCAATTAGTGACCACTTCAACACCAATTAGTGACCACTTTCAACGCCAATTAGTGACCACTTCAACACCAATTAGTGACCACTTCAACGCCAATTAGTGACCACTTCAACACCAATTAGTGACCACTTCAACACCAATTAGTGACCACTTCAACACCAATTAGTGACCACTTCAACACCAATTAGTAACCACTTCAACACCAATTAGTAACCACTTCAACACCAATTAGTGACCACTCAACACCAATTAGTGACCACTTCAACGCCATTAGTGACCACTTCAACACCAATTAGTGACCACTTCAACACCAATTAGTGACCACTTCAACACCAATTAGTGACCACTTCAACGCCAATTAGTGACCACTTCAACACCAATTAGTGACCACTTCAACACCAATTAGTGTTCACTTCAACGCCAATTAGTGACCACTTCAACGCCAATTAGTGACCACTTCAACACCAATTAGTGACCACTTCAACACCAATTAGTGACCACTTCAACACCAATTAGTGACCACTTCAACGCCAATTAGTGACCACTTCAACACCAATTAGTGACCACTTCAACACCAATTAGTGACCACTTCAACGCCAATTAGTGACCACTTCAACACCAATTAGTGACCACTTCAACACCAATTAGTGACCACTTCAACGCCAATTAGTGACCACTTCAACACCAATTAGTGACCACTTCAACGCCAATTAGTGACCACTTCAACACCAATTAGTGACCACTTCAACACCAATTAGTGACCACTTCAACACCAATTAGTGACCACTTCAACACCAATTAGTAACCACTTCAACACCAATTAGTAACCACTTCAACACCAATTAGTAACCACTTCAACACCAATTAGTGACCACTTCAACGCCAATTAGTGACCACTTCAACACCAATTAGTGACCACTTCAACGCCAATTAGTGACCACTTCAACACCAATTAGTAACCACTTCAACACCAATTAGTAACCACTTCAACACCAATTAGTAACCACTTCAACACCAATTAGTAACCACTTCAACACCAATTAGTAACCACTTCAACACCAATTAGTAACCACTTCAACACCAATTAGTAACCACTTCAACACCAATTAGTAACCACTTCAACACCAATTAGTAACCACTTCAACACCAATTAGTAACCACTTCAACGCCAATTAGTAACCACTTCAACACCAATTAGTAACCACTTCAACACCAATTAGTAACCACTTCAACACCAATTAGTAACCACTTCAACACCAATTAGTAACCACTTCAACACCAATTAGTAACCACTTCAACACCAATTAGTAACCACTTCAACACCAATTAGTAACCACTTCAACACCAATTAGTAACCACTTCAACACCAATTAGTGACCACTTCAACGCCAATTAGTGACCACTTCAACGCCAATTAGTAACCACTTCAACACCAATTAGTAACCACTTCAACACCAATTAGTGACCACTTCAACGCCAATTAGTAACCACTTCAACACCAATTAGTAACCACTTCAACACCAATTAGTAACCACTTCAACGCCAATTAGTGACCACTTCAACGCCAATTAGTAACCACTTCAACGCCAATTAGTAACCACTTCAACACCAATTAGTAACCACTTCAACACCAATTAGTGACCACTTCAACACCAATTAGTGACCACTTCAACGCCAATTAGTAACCACTTCAACACCAATTAGTAACCACTTCAACACCAATTAGTAACCACTTCAACACCAATTAGTGACCACTTCAACGCCAATTAGTAACCACTTCAACACCAATTAGTGACCACTTCAACGCCAATTAGTAACCACTTCAACACCAATTAGTAACCACTTCAACACCAATTAGTAACCACTTCAACACCAATTAGTAACCACTTCAACACCAATTAGTGACCACTTCAACACCAATTAGTAACCACTTCAACGCCAATTAGTGACCACTTCAACGCCAATTAGTAACCACTTCAACACCAATTAGTAACCACTTCAACACCAATTAGTAACCACTTCAACACCAATTAGTAACCACTTCAACACCAATTAGTGACCACTTCAACACCAATTAGTGACCACTTCAACACCAATTAGTAACCACTTCAACACCAATTAGTAACCACTTCAACACCAATTAGTGACCACTTCAACACCAATTAGTGACCACTTCAACACCAATTAGTAACCACTTCAACACCAATTAGTGACCACTTCAACGCCAATTAGTAACCACTTCAACACCAATTAGTAACCACTTCAACACCAATTAGTAACCACTTCAACGCCAATTAGTGACCACTTCAACGCCAATTAGTAACCACTTCAACACCAATTAGTAACCACTTCAACACCAATTAGTAACCACTTCAACACCAATTAGTAACCACTTCAACACCAATTAGTGACCACTTCAACACCAATTAGTGACCACTTCAACACCAATTAGTAACCACTTCAACACCAATTAGTGACCACTTCAACACCAATTAGTGACCACTTCAACGCCAATTAGTAACCACTTCAACACCAATTAGTGACCACTTCAACACCAATTATTAACCACTTCAACACCAATTAGTAACCCCTTCAACACCAATTAGTGACCACTTCAACGCCAATTAGTAACCACTTCAACACCAATTAGTGACCACTTCAACACCAATTAGTGACCACTTCAACACCAATTAGCGACCACTTCAACACCAATAAGTAACCACTTCAACACCAATTAGTGACCACTTCAACACCAATTAGTAACCACTTCAACACCAATAAGTAACCACTTCAACACCAATTAGTGACCACTTCAACACCAATTAGTGACCACTTCAACACCAATTAGTGACCACTTCAACACCAATTAGTAACCACTTCAACACCAATTAGTGACCACTTCAACACCAATTAGTGACCACTTCAACACCAATTAGTAACCACTTCAACACCAATTAGTGACCACTTCAACACCAATTAGTGACCACTTCAACACCAATAAGTAACCACTTCAACACCAATTAGTGACCACTTCAACACCAATTAGCGACCACTTCAACACCAATTAGTAACCACTTCAACACCAATTAGTAACCACTTCAACACCAATTAGTAACCACTTCAACACCAATTAGTGACCACTTCAACACCAATTAGTGACCACTTCAACGCCAATTAGTGACCACGTCAACGCCAATTAGTGACCACGTCAGCACTAACCGGTGTGTGTGTGTTGGAGAGTAAAACCCACAATAACAACAACAACATTTACAATATGAACCCTTTAGACGTTTCGCCGGTGATCACAGCAACAAGCCAACCAGCAGCTTCGTCAGTTCACTGCTCGCTGCTTCTTGTTGTCGTTCCAAGTCCCTGGCGACACGTCACAGGGGTCCCATTGTCAGTGTCGCCGTGGGTTTCACTCTTCAACACACACAGCGGTTCGTGCTGAACTAGTCACTAACTGGCCACGTGTTGTGTGGCACGTGACAGCTCCACGGAGTTTTGAATCTAGATTTTAAAGTGTACGGCTCCAGTGGCTTCCAAATAAAAGTTCATTTTGCGGTCAGTTTTTTGTCCTTCTCCCCCCGGCACCTACGATGAGCATGGTTGGCTACTACGTACGGTGCGAAAGAAGTCCAACACACACACATACAGAGACCCACAGACACCCAGACTCATGTAGACCCACAGATTAGCATGGTTGGCTACATCGTACGGTGCGAAAGAAGTCCAACACACACACATACAGAGACCCACAGACACCCAGACTCATGTAGACCCACAGATTAGCACGGTCGGCTACGTACAAATATATTAATTTCAGTTATTATTATATATATTTTATTTAATGATGTAATATTTTTATTATTTTATTATTTCCCTTCTACGTGACTTTACCGAAAGAACCAGGAATAAAAAAAGCTCAACACACACACAAACATCTCAGCGCCCCATTCTATGGAGTCGGAGGCCCATGTCTGCCAACAGTTGTCGTGAGCCAGGCAGTTGCAGGTCTGCGCCTTCATCAAGGGACTCGTCACGCGTTGGGATCACTAGACGTGTCTTCAACACCCTCCCTCCCCTCTCCCTCCCCTCTCCCTCGCCTCTCCCTCGCCTCTCTGTGTGTGGGTTGTCGCTGGAAACTCAACGCGATGTTTACTTGAGAGGCCACATCTCCCCCGTGGGATCCCCCTTAATTGAGCGGCGTTGATGATGGAGTCCATTGAACCCCGTGGACGCCACAGAGGGGAAAGGGAGATGATGGTGGTGGTGGTGATAATGGTGATGATGGTGATGATGGTCATGGTGATGATGGTGATGGTGGTGATGGTGATCATGGTGATGATGGTGATGATGGTGATGATGGTGATGATGGTGATGGTGATCATGGTGATGATGGTGATGATGGTGATGGTGGTGGTGATGGTGATAATGGCGATAATGGTGATGATGGTGATGATGGTGATGATGGTCATGGTGATGATGGTGATGGTGGTGATGATGGTGGTGATGGTGATAATGGCGATAATGGTGATGATGGTGATGATGGTGATGATGGTGATGATGGTGGTGATGGTGATGGTGGTGATGATGGTGGTGATGGTGATGATGGTCATGGTGATGATGGTGATGATGGTGGTGATGGTGATCATGGTGATGATGGTGATGGTGGTGATGGTGATCATGGTGATGATGGTGATGATGGTGGTGATGGTGATAATGGCGATAATGGTGATGATTCTCATGGTGATGATGGTGATGATGGTGATGATGGTCATGGTGATGATGGTGATGATGGTGGTGATGGTGATGATGGTCATGGTGATGATGGTGATGATGGTGATGATGGTGATGGTGATGATGGTGATGATGGTGGTGATGGTGATCATGGTGATGATGGTGATGATGGTCATGGTGATGATGGTGATGATGGTGATGATGGTGATGATGGTCATGGTGATGATGGTGATGATGGTCATGGTGATGGTGATGATTGTCATGGTGATGATGATGGTGGTGATGGTGATGATAATGATGATGGGTCGTGGTTGAAGGTGGTGGTGGTGTGTTTCTGTGGCGAGCGGTGGTGCAGCGGTTAGCGCGCAGCGCGTGGCGAACCCAGCGACCCGAGTTCGATTCCCGCTCACGGCCAACACCCAGTGACGGTTATGTGAGCCGGTTCTGGGCCTCCCCTAGGTCGACTCAGCCTCAAATCAGTACCTGGTGCGGTTTGCAAACATCGCCACTTGGGAGACAAAGGCGGCCGGGCGTGGTGCTGGCCACCCACCTCCTTGTGCGCCGTGCCGGCCTTCATAGGTGCCCGCTAACAGAACTTGCCCCTAAAGTATGTGAAGGCTATGCGGGGGAGCTTTGTCTTTGTTCGTAGTGTTAGTAGTGGGCACAGGTGGTGGTGCATCTGCCATTCATCTCAGTCAGTCGACCCATGGCACCTGCTGGGTCTGTCCCAGCACCTCCTGCCAGCGGGCGTTCGACACCTCCAGTGGCCTTAACGTGCACTTAGCCTGGCACAAGCGCCGTGGTGACGTCACCGCCACTTAGTAGCGAATGGGGGTTGTTGTTATTGGTGGTAGTGTGTGGTCCTGGGCCTCCCCTAGGTCGACTTAGCCATAGATTAGTGCCTGGTGCGGTGTGTAAACATCGCCACTGGGAGAGACAAAGTGTGACCGGCACTTGCCCCAACAGTCTGTTGAGGCTATCCGGGGATCTTTGTCTGGTCCGTGTGTGGGGAGCGGTGGTGCAACAATTGGCGCGCTGCGCTACGACCCGAGTTCGCTTCCCGCTCACGGCCACCAACACCACCGGTGATGATTCTCTGAACCGGTCCTGGGCCTGCTCCCCGATAGGTCGACTCAGCCTCAAAAGAGTACCCTGGGGTGCGATGTGGAGTAGATATCGTCACTTGGGGAGACAAAGGCGGCCGGGGGGTGCTGGCCACCACCTCCCCCCCCTCGTCGCGCGCCGTGCCGGCCTTCATAGGTGCTGCTCACCAAGGCCGTAATTATAATACATATTCTCAAAATGTCCCCCCCCCCCCAATATATTGCTATAAAATAGATTTCTGTCGATATGATTGTGGTTATGGTTGTACTTTATTAATCCCTAATCTCTGCCATTACATACAATGACACAAGAAAAGGTTAAAAAGTAAAAACAGAGCAATGTAATACAATACACTATTAGACATTATTGTACAAAAATAAATAAAAAGTCCATCCTACGTGTTAGTTATTTTTTAATATTCTAGGCACGAAATGGCAGGAAATTCGTTTTCAAATTTGGTCCCCCCCCTGTGTTGACTCCACGGCTACGGGCTTGTTGCTCACTAACAGCACTTGCCCCCCCCCAACAGTCTGTTAGAGGCTACACGAGGAACCTTTGTCTTTTATTTGCGTGTTGAAGGGGGTGGGGGGTGAGCCCACGCGCATCCGTCGAGACGTCGCCGCGCACATGAACGCACGGGGGAGGGGTGTGGGGGGCACACGAGGGGATGGGTGACGGGGGGGGAGGTCACGTGACCCCCCACACACTCACCCCGGCCCCCCAATGGCTGGGGGTGGATTCTGGGTGGAGGGTGGGAGGAGGATGGTGGTGGGGGGGATCGTGAGACGTGGCAAGGGTCTGGAGAATTAGCATCATCAGAATGTGAAGATTTGAAACTGCAGGAGGAGGAAATCCGATGGCGTGGTGCTGGCCACCCACCCCCTCGTGTGCCGTGCCGGCCTTCATAGGTGCTGCTCGCTAACAGCACTTGCCCCTACAGTCTGTTCAGGCTACACGGGCAGTGTAGCTACCAATCAGGCCTGACCCGTAGTCTCTGCTTTGAAGTTGTTGAGGGATGGTGATGACATTTTGGCAACTTCCCAGAGTAGGGCAACCTCTGTATCTGACGTAGAAGTGACTCTGTGTGTGTGTGGTGGGGCAGAGGGAAGGGGCGCGAATGTCATTGTTGTGTCTCGTGTTGTACGCATGGAGTTGGGAATCAACGTGGAAGTTTACGTTGTGGGGGTTTTGCCTACGGTGCATGTTTGAGCACATTAATGTTGTAGATAGTCGTGATATTGAATTTCTTAAGTAGTTCTAGGGGGTAAAGCAAATTGAGCAAATTATTTTTCAGAAGCTGGGCTGGCCATCACAGATGATGGTAGCTCAACCAAATGGCTCCTCATCACCATCACCACCATCATCATCATCACCATCACCACCATCATCACCATCATCACCATTATCACCATTATCATCATCACCATCACCATCATCACCATCATCACCACCATCATCACCATCATCACCATCATCATCATCACCACCATCATTACCATCATCACCATCACCATCATCACTATCATCACCATCACCACCATCATCACCATCATCATCACCATCATCACCATCATCACCATCATCATCACCATCACCACCATCATCACCATCATCATCACCATCATCACCATTATCACCATTATCATCATCACCATCACCATCATCACCATCATCACCACCATCACCATCACCACCACCATCACCACCATCACCACCACCATCATCACCATCATCATCATAACCATCATCATCACCATCATCACCATCATCACCATCATCACCATCATCACCATCATCACCATCATCACCATCATCACGACCACGTGGACATTTCTAGCAGAAGCCAAATAATCAAAAAATTCTAAACGCGTGTTGATTCTAAATGTGGCTGGGCAGGTGGAGGGGGTGGGGGGATAGAGGGGAGGGGGATAGAGGGGAGGGGGATATTAGGGTGGAGGAAGAATATAGGGGGGTGAATTATGGGGGGCTTTGGGGTGGGGGGGATATAGGGGAGGGGGAGAATAGAGGAGGAATTATGGGAGGGGGCCATCGGAGTGGGGCAGTGGGGAGTGTAAGGGGGAGGGAGGGGAGAGAGAAGGGGGGGGAGGTCACGATTGGAATATCGTGGGAGGAGCGGGGGTAGGGGAGGGGAGGGGGGTGGTGACAATGGGGGAGGGGAGGGGGGTGGTGACAATGGGGGGAGGGGAGGGGTGGTGACAATGGGGGAGGGGAGGGGTGGTGACAATGAGATAATCTATAAAGGGAGCGCTGATCGCCAGCAATCAATTCCCGCTGATTGACGCCGCGTGGCGCGCGCTCAGGAGGGGTTCGCGTGCAGCGAAACCGCGACATTTCAGCCTCTTTGTGCAAAATAAATAAATAGAAATTAAATATAAACTTCGTTTTTTTTTTACACTGCACGTCGATATTGAAGATTTTTCACTCGGACAAGGAAGCGCTGGAAGACGTTGATCTCGTAAGTCTGAGTTTTATTTTAGCGGTGATGAGTCTATGGGTAGTGATGAGTTTATGTGTAGTGATGAGTCTATGTGTAGTGATGAGTTTATGTGTAGTGATGAGTCTATGTGTAGTGATGAGTCTATGTGTAGTGATGAGTCTCTGTGTAGTGATGAGTCTATGTGTAGTGATGAGTCTATGGGTAGCAGTGATGAGTCTATTGTGCAGTGTTGAGTCTATGGGTGGCAGTGTTGAGTCTATGGGTAGCAGTGTTGAGTCTATGGGTGGCAGTGATGAGTCTATGGGTGGCAGTGATGAGTCTATGGGTGGCAGTGTTGAGTCTATGGGTGTCAGTGATGAGTCTATGGGTGTCAGTGATGAGTCTATGGGTAGCAGTGATGAGTCTATGTGTAGCAGTGATGAGTCTATGGGTATTAATGATGAGTCTATGGTGCAGTGTTGAGTCTATGGGTGGCAGTGTTGAGTTTATGAGTAGCAGTGATGAGTCTATGGGTAGCAGTGTTGAGTCTATGGGTGGCAGTGTTGAGTCTATGGGTGGCAGTGATGAGTCTATGGGTAGCAGTGATGAGTCTATGGGTAGCAGTGTTGAGTCTATGGGTGGCAGTGTTTAGTCTATGGGTAGCAGTGTTGAGTCTATGAGTAGCAGTGTTGAGTCTATGGGTGGCAGTGTTGAGTCTATGGGTAGCAGTGCTGAGTCTATGAGTGGCAGTGTTGAGTCTATGGCTAGCAGTGTTGAGTCTATGGGTAGCAGTGTTGAGTCTATGGGTAGTGTTGAGTCTATGGGCAGTGTTGAGTCTATGGGTAGCAGTGTTGAGTCTATGGGTGGCAGTGTTGAGTCTATGGGTGGCAGTGCTGAGTCTATGGGTAGCAGTGTTGAGTCTATGGGTAGCAGTGTTGAGTCTATGGGTGGCAGTGTTGAGTCTATGGGTGGCAGTGTTGAGTCTATGGGTGGCAGTGTTGAGTCTATGGGTAGCAGTGCTGAGTCTATGGGTAGCGGTGCTGAGTCTATGGGTAGCAGTGTTGAGTCTATGAGTGGCAGTGTTGAGTCTATGGGTAGCAGTTTTCGGAGATGTTAACTCCCTCGCCTGGTATGCAGGAAGTCGTAGGTTCAATCCCGACCCTGACGACGCCTACTGTATATTTGGAGTTTACGTGTCTCTCTCTCTTCATCGTCACGGTGGCTAGGAGATGTTAACTCCCTCGCCTGGTATACAGGAGGGCGTGGCTTCCATCCCGACCCTGACGATGCCTGCTGCTGTATATTTTCAGTTTGCGTGTCTCTCTCTTATCATCACGGTGGCTATGAGATGTTAACTTCCTCGCCTGGAATGCAGGAAGTCGTGGGTTCGATCCCAACCCTGATAACACCTGCTGCTGTATATTTGTAGTTTGCGTGTCTCTTTCTCTCTTATCATCATCACGGTGGCTAGGAGATGTTAACTATTTCGCCTGGTATACAGAAGGCCGTGGGTTCGATCCCGACCCTGACGCCTGCTGCTGTATATCTGTAGTTTGCGTTTCTCTCTCTCTTCTCGTGGTCGAGTGGATTTTTCTCTCTTCCCCCTCCACATTTAGAATCGAGCTGCACAGCGTTTCTAGAGTTATTTGGCTGCTGCTATAAACTCACACACGAAGATTGCGACGACGACGACGACGGTGACGAGACGGCCACTTCGCGTGAGCTGCCATCATTGGCGACAGGGGCAATTCGCTTCCGAAAAAACAAGAAGCCGCTACCCAGATCAGTGGGGGCCCTTCTTACCTGGCCAACATAATAAATAAAGTTTTAGCGAGAGGGTAGATCATGGAAGGATGTGGTGTGCCGGGTGGGGAAGTGGCCCCTCCACCCCCTCCCCCCGGAAGGGTGGAGGGGGGTCAGGGACCTTGGACGGACGAGGCTAAAAGCGATCTCTGCTCATATCGATGGCGAGCGATATCTGATCCGACTCCGCCGTAAATATCATCGCCGGAGAGACAAAGGCGGCCCGGGTCGGGCCAGGCCGGGCTGCTTTTCTGCAAGCCCTTAATAGGTGCTCGCTAACAAGCCGGAGTAGGGCTGCAGCCCTCAACTTCATAGACTCGTCTTTGCGCGAGCGTTTGTGGACAAAGGCGACCGGTGGCAAATGGCCATCGCGTGCGCGTTACCACGGGCGTGATGGTGAACGCAGAGACTCGATGGCGCCTTGCGATACGAGGGGGGGGGGGGGTGCCTATTCTGGTTATCTGAACACAGTGAACACAGCTTGGCGACCTCCCGAATGCTCGCCACGGCGTTGTTGTTGTTGTTCTGCCACACTCGCTCGGGAGAGAGGCCTCCATCCAGCAGTGGATTGAACACGGATGTGCAACGCACGCGCTCATTGGTAGCTCCGAGATGCCTGCTGCTGTATATATTTGTAGTTTGCGTGTCTCTCTCTCTCATCATCATCACGGTAGCTAGGAGATGTTAACTACCTCGCCTGGAATCCAGGAGAGCATGGGCTCGATCCCGACCCTGTATCCTGCTGTATATTTGTAGTTTGCGTGTCTCTCTCTCTCATCATCATCACGGTGGTTAGGAAATTTTATTTGCCTCGCCTGGAATGCAGGAGGTTGTGGGTTCGATCCCGACCTCGACGCCTGTTGTATATTTAGAGTTTGCGTGTCTCTCTCTCATCATCATTATCATCATCACGGCGGCTCGTAGATGTTAACGACCTCGCGGGGAATGCAGGAGGTTGTGATTTCGATCCCGACCCTGATGCCTGCTGTATATTTAGAGTTTGCGTGTCTCTCTCTCTCTCATCATCATCACGGTGGCTTGGAGATGTTAACGACCTCGCCTGGAATGCAGGAGGCATGAGTTCGAGTCCGACCCCGACGCCTGTTGTATATTTAGAGTTTTCGTGTCTCTCTCTGTCATCATCATCATCACGGCGGCTCAGAGATGTTAACTACCTCGCTTGGTATCCAGGAAGTCGTGAGTTCGATCCCGACCCTGATGCCTACTGTTATATATTTGGAGTTTGCGTGTCTCTCTCTCTGTCATCATCATCATCATCACGGCGGCTCAGAGATGTTAACTACCTCGCTTGGTATCCAGGAGGTCGTGAGTTCGATCCCGACCCTGATGCCTACTGTTATATATTTGGAGTTTGCGTGTCTCTCTCTCTGTCATCATCATCATCATCACGGTGGCTATGAGATGTTAACGACCTCGCCTGGAATGAAGGAGGCATGGGTTCGATCCCGACCCTGATTCCTGCTGTATATTTGGAGTTTGTGTCTCTATCTCTCATCATCATCACGGTGGCTAGGAGATGTTAACTACCTCGCCTGGTATGCAGGAGGTCGTGGGTTCGATCCTGAGCCTGAGATCTGCTGCTGCTGTATATTTCAAGTTTGTGTCTCCTGCTCCTCCGGTTTCTTTCCCCTCCACATTTAGAATCAACGTCACCACGCGTTACGGAGCATTTGACTGCTGCTCTAAATGTCCACGCAGTGACGATGATGATGATTCTGAGCCGCCAATTGGTTGGGGCTATCATTCGTGATGACCCGAGTCGCTTCTGAGAAGCTCGGTTGGCTACGTGCGGTGCGAAAGAAGTTCAACGTACACACATATCTGGTGCAAGTAACAAAACTTTTTTTCGGTGAATTGTCAATTTCCACGAGCTGAGAGGCTGCCGCTTGGCGGACAGCGCGCGGTACTGCGGGCGATGGCACCGTGGCAAGCCGAGACCTCGATCATCGCCAGCGCCATCCTCAATCCACTGCTCGATGAAGGCCTCCCCAAGCCTCCACCACCATCATCATCATCGTAGCAGCCATGGCCAGTCCACTGCTGGATGAAACCTTTCCCAGTCCGTCACCACCTCCCACGGCAGTAGCGATGCACCAAGCCATCTGGCTCCTCCACACACGAGGAGCTGATTCTAACATCGCTCCATCTCCTTGTCGGTGGAACGTCCTCCCTCTCTCTCTCTCGGCCGCAAACTCTGTTGTTCGTCTTAACGACTATCATCGATCATCATCGACCATCATCGACCATCATCGATCATCATCGATCATCATCGATCGCCACCGTCTCCTCTGGCCGTGACCCCCACACCCCACTCACTCCTCGTCACGGCTTGGACGATGTCATCACGAACCCCAACGCGTGCTCCCCTCTCTCCCCTCTCTCCTCTCCGACTTGCCGTGGAATTCCCAGCGAGTATCTCTCCATCACATTCATCATCACCGCCATCACCATGTTCTGTCCACTGCTGCATGAATATCAACGTGAAGATGTCAAGAACCCGCGTGGGTTTTGTTATCCCACGCGCTCCTCCTCTCTCAGTCTCTCCCGTGAAACTCCCATCATTATCATCCTCATCATCATCGTATCAATACACTTGAAAGGGGCACCCCCAGCGGCAGCTCTGTCTGTGCGGCACAAGGCGACTCAGGAACTTCGCCTGCAAGTGGCGGGGGGGGGGTGCATCAGTTCGGCCAGTTGGGGTTGGGGGGGGGCGATGATTGCTCTTGGATATTTTATTTAAAATTTGTTAAATTTGCTTGAAGTCCGCCGTCGAAATAGACGGGGCGCGTGGGAATGTGCGGTCGACGCAGCACCGCCGCAGTGATGACCAGGGCGTCCTAGGAGATCCGAACCACGAACTTCTGTCATCATCATCCTCCTCCTCACGATTCATGGGGCAGAGTCCCGTAGTGGGAGTGTTCACTTTCCTCTCTCACTCTGTCTCTCTGTGTGTGTCTCTCTCTGTGTGTGTCTCTCTCTGTGTGTCTCTCTCTGTGTGCCTCTCTCTGTCTCTCTCTGTCTCTCTCTGTCTCTCTGTGTCTCTGTGTCTCTCTCTCTGTGTGTGTCTCTCTCTGTGTGTGTCTCTCTCTGTGTGTGTCTCTCTCTGTGTGTGTCTCTCTCTGTGTGCCTCTCTCTGTCTCTCTCTGTCTCTCTCTGTCTCTCTGTGTCTCTGTGTCTCTCTCTCTGTGTGTGTCTCTCTCTGTGTGTGTCTCTCTCTGTGTGTGTCTCTCTCTGTGTGCCTCTCTCTGTCTCTCTCTGTCTCTCTCTGTCTCTCTGTGTCTCTGTGTCTCTCTCTCTGTGTGTGTCTCTCTCTGTGTGTGTCTCGCGGTGCCAACAAGCACCAGTCGTGGCACATCATAGTGGTGTAGTGTGTAGTGTATAGTGTAGTGTGTAGTGTAGTGTATTGTGTAGTGTATAGTAGTGTAGTGTATAGTGTATTGTATAGTGTAGTGTATAGTGTAGTGTATAGTCGTGTAAAATTTAGTGTATAGTAGTGTAGTGTATAGTGTAGTGTATAGTGTAGTGTGTAGTGTAGTGTATAGTGTAGTGTATAGTAGTGTAGTGTATAGTGTATTGTAAAGTGTAGTGTATAGTGTAGTGTATAGTCGTGTAAAATGTAGTGTATAGTAGTGTATTGTATAGTAGTGTACTGTATAGTGTATTGTATAGTGTATTGTATAGTATAGTAGTGTAGTGTATAGTAGTGTAGTGTATAGTGTAGTGTATAGTAGTATAGTGTAGTGTATAGTAGTATAGTGTAGTGTATAGTAGTGTAGTGTATAGTAGTGTAGTGTATAGTAGTATATAGTGTAGTGTATAGTAGTGAAGGTGTGCCGCGGTGGCTATGAGATGTTAACTACCTCGCCTGGTATACAGGATATCGTGGGTTCGATCCCGACCCTGACGCCTGCTGTTGTATATTTGGAGTTTGCGTCTCTCTCTGTCGTCATCATCATCATCACGGTGGCTATGAGATGTTGACTCCCTCGCCTGGGAGTTAACATCTCATCGCCTTCGCGTCCTCCGCCGTTGTCCCCTCCACATTTCGAATCAACCTCAGGCCTTGGCAATATTCGACTGCCGCCAACAACAATTCCACACGACGATGATGATGACGACGATGATGATGATGATCCACTTCCCTTGATGCAATAATTTGTAATTGGCCAGGGTCCTTTTTGATAAAAAAAACTCCACAGTACAGCTTCGTGGTGGAAACTTAACCTCGTTAAAATAAACATTATCTATGTCATCATCTGACCGATGCGGTCTGATTGCTGAGATTGTTGGTGTTTGATGGCATCACCCCTCCCTCCCTCCCTGCCTCCCTCCCTCCACCCCCATTAGCGCCCCACCTCCCCCCCCCGCAGCGCGTGTATAGTTTGCGATGTCCTGTTGATGGATTGTGGCGTGGCTGGGCAGGGCTTTATAAGGCGGTGCGGAGCGACACTCCGCGGGCATCTTCCATCGCAGCTGGCTCAGCCGCGGACTATTTAAAGATGATTCGAGCGATACAGACGGCAGGGGGTGAGACGGGGGGAGGGGGTGGGGG
Organism: Lethenteron reissneri; assembly: GCF_015708825.2. Lineage (NCBI taxonomy): Eukaryota > Metazoa > Chordata > Hyperoartia > Petromyzontiformes > Petromyzontidae > Lethenteron > Lethenteron reissneri. The sequence goes on from NC_083846.1 coordinate 6,902,908, forward strand.
GAGGGGGGTGATAGTGTCGGCCGAGGGGAGACGCCCTGCACTCGCACACAATTAGGTCGACTCAGCCTCAAATGAGCACCTGGAGTGGTGTGTCGTATACATCGCCACGGGGAGACAAAGGCGGCCGGGCGTGGTGCTGGCCACGCACCCCCCGCATGCTGTGCCGGCCTTCATAGGTGCTGCTACTCGCTAACAGCACTTGCCCCAACAGTCTGTGCAGGCTACACGGGGGATCTTTGTCTGTACCTTCATAGGTGCTGCTACTCGCTAACAGCACTTGCCCCAACAGTCTGTGAAGGCTACACGGGGGATCATTGTCTGGACCTTCACAGGTGCTGCTACTCGCTAACAGCCCTTGCCCCAACAGTCTGTCCAGGCTATACGGGGGATCTTTGTCTGTACCTTCATAGGTGCTGCTACTCGCTAACAGCACTTGCCCCAACAGTCTGTCCAGGCTATACGGGGGATCTTTGTCTGTACCTTCATAGGTGCTGCTACTTGCTAACAGCACTTGCCCCAACAGTCTATTCAGGCTATACGGGGGATCTTTGTCTGGACCTTCATAGGTGCTGCTACTCGCTAACAGCACTTGCCCCAACAGTCTGTGAAGGCTACACGGGGGATCTTTGTCTGGACCTTCACAGGTGCTGCTACTCGCTAACAGCCCTTGCCCCAACAGTCTGTCCAGGCTATACGGGGGATCTTTGTCTGTACCTTCATAGGTGCTGCTACTCGCTAACAGCACTTGCCCCAACAGTCTGTCCAGGCTATACGGGGGATCTTTGTCTGTACCTTCATAGGTGCTGCTACTTGCTAACAGCACTTGCCCCAACAGTCTATTCAGGCTATACGGGGGATCTTTGTCTGGACCTTCATAGGTGCTGCTACTCGCTAACAGCACTTTCCCCAACAGTCTATTCAGGCTATACGGGGGATCTTTGTCTGGCCTTCATAGGTGCTGCTACTCGCTAACAGCACTTTCCCCAACAGTCTGTTCAGGCTATACGGGGGATCTTTGTCTGACCTTCATAGGTGCTGCTACTCGCTAACAGCCCTTGCCCCAACAGTCTGTCCAGGCTATACGGGGGATCTTTGACTGACCTTCATAGGTGCTGCTACTCGCTAACAGCCCTTGCCCCAATAGTCTGTCCAGGCTATACGGGGGATCTTTGTCTTACCTTCATAGGTGCTGCTACTCGCTAACAGCACTTGCCCCAATAGTCTGTCCAGGCTATACGGGGGATCTTTGTCTTACCTTCATAGGTGCTGCTACTCACTAGCAGCACTTGCCCCAACAGTCTGTGAAGGCTACATGGGGCGTGGGATGATCTTTGTCTTTGGTGAACGGTGGCGCAGTGGTTAGCGCGCCGAGACAAAGCATCGGTCCGCACAACGCGCTCTACACGACGTCCCCTCCCCACATTCAGTTGATCCACTGCTGGATGAGAGCGTCTCCCCGCGCAAGTGGTGGTGGTGTGTTTTTACCACATAGAGACTCATAGAGATACATAGAGACCCATAGAGATACATAGAGACCCATAGAGATACATAGAGACCCATAGAGACTCATAGAGATACATAGAGACTCATAGAGATACATAGAGACTCATAGAGACTCATAGAGATACATAGAGACTCATAGAGATACATAGATACTCATAAAGATACATAGAGACTCATGGAGATACATAGACACTCATAGAGACCCATAGAGACTCATAGAGATACATAGAGACTCATAGAGATACATAGAGACTCATAGAGATACATAGAGACCCATAGAAATACATAGAGACTCATAGAGATACAGAGATACTCATAAAGATACATAGAGACTCATGGAGATACATAGAGACTCATAGAGATACATAGATACTCATAAAGATACATAGAGACCCATAGAGATACATAGAGACTCATAGAGACTCATAGAGTTACATATAGACTCATAGAGATACATAGAGACCCATAGAGATACATAGAGACTCATAGAGACTCATAGAGATACATAGAGACTCATAGAGATACATAGAGACTCATAGAGATACATAGAGACTCATAGAGATACATAGAGACCCATAGAGATACATAGAGACTCATAGAGATACATAGAGACTCATAGAGATACATAGAGACCCATAGAGATACATAGATAATCATAGAGATACATAGTGATCCATAGAGATACATAGAGACTCATAGAGACTCATAGAGATACATATAGACTCATAGAGATACATAGAGACTCATAGAGATACATAGAGACTCATAGAGATACATAGAGACTCATATAGATACATAGAGACCCATATAGATACATAGAGACTCATAGAGATACATAGAGATACATAGAGATACATAGAGACTCAGAGACTCATAGAGATACATATAGACTCATAGAGATACATAGAGATACATAGAGACTCATAGAGATACATAGAGACTCATAGAGATACATAGAGATACATAGAGACTCATGGAGACACACAGAGACCCATAGAGATACATAGAGACTCATAGAGATACATAGAGACTCATAGAGATGCATAGAGACTCATAAAGATACATAGAGACACATAGAGACCCATGGAGATACATAGAGACTCATAGAGATACATAGAGATTCATAGAGATACATAGAGACCCATAGAGATACATAGAGACCCATAGAGATACATAGTGACCCATAGAGATACATAGAGACTCATAGAGATACATAGAGATACATAGAGACTCATAGAGATAAATAGAGACTCATTGAGATACATTGAGACCCAAAGCGAAACATAGAGGCTCATTGAGATACAGAGACCCATATAGATGCATAGAGACCCGTAAAGATACATAGAGACTTATAGAGATACATAGAGACCCGTAAAGATACATAGAGACTCATAGAGATACATAGAGACCCATAGAGATACATAGAGACTCATAGAGATACATAGAGATACATAGAGACTCATGGAGACACACAGAGACCCATAGAGATACATAGAGACTCATAGAGACTCATAGAGATACATATAGACTCATAGAGATACATAGATACTCATAGAGATACATAGAGACTCACAGAGACTCATAGAGATACATATAGACTCATAGAGATACATAGAGATACATAGAGACTCATAGAGATACATAGAGACTCATAGAGATACATAGAGATACATAGAGACTCATGGAGACACACAGAGACCCATAGAGATACATAGAGACTCATAGAGATACATAGAGACTCATAGAGATGCATAGAGACTCATAAAGATACATAGAGACACATAGAGACCCATGGAGATACATAGAGACTCATAGAGATACATAGAGATTCATAGAGATACATAGAGACCCATAGAGATACATAGAGACCCATAGAGATACATAGTGACCCATAGAGATACATAGAGACTCATAGAGATACATAGAGACTCATAGAGATAAATAGAGACTCATTGAGATACATTGAGACCCAAAGCGAAACATAGAGGCTCATTGAGATACATAGAGACCCGTAAAGATACATAGAGACTCATAGAGATACATAGAGACCCATAGAGATACATAGAGACCCATAGAGATACATAGAGACTCATAGAGATACATAGAGACCCATAGAGATATATAGAGACCCATAGACATACATAGAGACTCATAGAGACTCATAGAGATACATAGAGACCCATAGAGATATATAGAGACCCATAGACATACATAGAGACTCATAGAGACTCATAGAGATACATAGAGACTCATAGAGATACATAGAGACCCATAAAGATACATAGAGACCCATAGAGATATACAGACTCAATGAGTTTAACACGAAGGCTTTCGCGACCAATATCATCCACAATATAGGTTTTGTTTGGGGTTAGATCACGTAAATATACGAATGTGTCGTTAAACCCGCCACCACCCGACCCAGCCAGCGAGTAAGGGGGTTGTCACGTAAACAGAACGTGGCCCATTCGTCACTAGTACAGCACTAGTGTGTAGTGTATAGTGTAGTGTATAGTGTAGTGTATGGTATAGTGTATAGTAGTGTATAGTGTAGTGCATAGTGTAGTGTATAGTATAGTGTAAAGTAGTGTAGTGTATAGTGTAGTATAGTAGTACAGCACTAACCGGTGTGTTGGAGAGCAGATCCACAACATTAACAATCTGAGTACGACGTTTCGCCAGTAATTACAACCAGCTTCATCAGGCGACAGCCAGATTCGTGGAGAAATCCTCCTGTTTCGTTCCTTGAATCGAGGGGTAGATGTGATGACGTCACTTGTGCGAAGTGGGGGGCGAGGATTAATGAATGTGGATACATTGCAGTGGGTATCCATTGCCGGTTGGGTTACTCACGTGGTAACCAGTGTACACTGATCCATGCAAATTGCACTCGTACCTCCTCATCGCTTGCGTGCAATAAAATAGCAGGACCTGTTCATTGTCTGCGTACAGGCGATCCCCAATGATGTATGGTGATATGTGCAGACATGCAGTTAAACAATGTATCACTGAGACTCATGGGGATTCATAGAGACCCATAGAGATGCATAGGGACGCACAGAGATACATATATATATACATAGAGGCTCATATAGATGCATAGAGATACATCGAAACCCATGAAGATATATAGACTCATAGAGATACACAGATACCCATAGAGATGCATAGAGACGCACAGAGATACAGAGACCCATAGAGATGCATAGAGACCCATGAAGATAGACAGACTCATAGAGATACATAGAGACCCACAGAGATCCACAGAGATACATTAAAGACACAGCTACAGCAGTGTGATTGTGGCCATGCGACCCACTCTGTGGGCCGTATCGTAAACGGTCCACAGTGGGGGCTGCACTGCGATCCTTCAACACGCGAGGAGGAACAGCGACACGACACGAAGTCTCTGTCTCTCTGCTGAAACCCTCTCGTCATGGCCAGCGACTGAACGTCCGGGCGTATCGGTGCCATTGCACACGCGAGGGTGTTGGAAGCCGTGTGCGTTGCGATGTGTTGGGGAGCTACATTCTCGGATGGACGTTCACGTGCGGCCCGGGGTATTTTGCACCGATACGCATTTGCGTCGGGCACCGTTTAGAACGCGGCTACTATAATTGGGGTTAGGTTTTTTTTTTTCTTCCTGAGAGCACCGATCAGCCAGACGCGCTGACGTCTGCGAATCTAAAATAGATGACGTTCTGCTAGCCAAGGATAGAGAGGACGTCTGATGATTGAGAATCGATGACGTTCTGCTAGCCAAGGATAGAGAGGACGTCCGATTATCGAGAATCGATGACATACTGGTAGCCAAGGGAGAAAGAGAACGTCTGTTGATCGAGAATCGATGACCAACTTGTGGCCAAGGGAGAGATACGGAGAGGGAGCAACGTGTGGATTAACGAAACGCACGCGCGTGTTAATGACATCTTCACCATGTTGATCTTCATCCAGCAGTAGATAGGCCATGGCTGATGTTGTTGATAATTAACCCAGCTCGGATTTGAGTCTTAAACTTGCGAGACGGGAGTTCGCACCGCAGTCCTGTCGCCTGTCTCTCTCAGCAAGGGAGCGTGGGGGTTCTTAATGGTCACGTCACTTAACCAGCAATTCTGAAATGCTGGGTTCAAGCCCTGGGTCTGGATGTTTCTCTCTCTCTCGGGGGGTTCTTAATGGCCATGCCGCTTAACCAGCAATTCTGAAATGCTGGGTTCAACTCCTGGGCCTGGATGTTTCTCTCTCTCTCGGGGGGTTCTTAATGGCCATGTCGCTTAACCAACAATTCTGAAATGCTGGGTTCAACTCCTGGGCCTGGATGTTTCTCTCTCTCCCGGGGGGTTCTTAATGGCCATGTCGCTTAACCAGCAATTCTGAAATGATGGGTTCAAGCCCTGGGTCTGGGTGTCTCTCTCTGTCTCTCGGGGGGTTCTTAATGGCCATGTCACTTAACCAACAATTCTGAAAATCCGGGTTCAAGCCCTGGGTCGTGGATGTTTCCCTCTCTCTCAGGGGATGCATAATGACTACGTCACATAACCAGCAATTCTGAATGCTGGGTTCAAGCCCTGGGTCTGCGTGTCTCTCTCTCTCTCTCTCTTTCTCTCCATCAGGGCGGGTTCACAATGGACATGCTAATGTCACACTGCGGCAGCCCTCGACTCGTTGCAGGCATTCCGTTTGTGTGTGGTGAGATTGTGATGCCTCGTGTACGCCAACCCTAGCGGCATGCCCTGGGTCTCGCCAGATCTCGAAGGCTTAAGGAGGCTGTGAGCCTGGGCAGTTGCCTGGATGGAGGCCCAACGCTATGCACAACAACAAGGGTGCAGCAGCTGCTTGCATGGCTACACGGGAGCAGTGCAGGGAAACGCATCGCCTTCAGGAACTGCTTTCTGTGTTTAGGTGTCCTTCTTGTCGGTTGGCTACGTACGGTGCGAAAGAAGTTCAACACATACATCCGTAAGCCCGAGTGCTCAATGAGACTGTTGGGGCGAGAGCTGTTAGCGTGTAGTCACACCCCGGTTTACGTCGGGGATGCGTTCCTGAAAGGTGCCGTGACGAATGTCGAAACGACGCCAATCAAAGAGCGGTGTACAGGGTAGTGGAAATAGGTGGTGGTGGTGGTGGTAGTGGTAGTGGGTGGTGGTGGATGGTAGTGGGTGGTGATAGTGGGTGGTGGTGGTAGTGGGTGGTGGTGGTGGTGGAAATAGGTGGTGGTGGTGGTGGTAGTGGTAGTGGGTGGTGGTGGATGGTAGTGGGTGGTGATAGTGGGTGGTGGTGGTAGTGGGTGGTGGTGGTGGTGGTGGTAGTGGGTGGTGGTGGATGGTAGTGGGTGGTAGTGGTAGTGGGTGGTGATAGTGGGTGGTGGTGGTAGTGGTAGTGGGTGGTGGTGGTAGTGGGTGGTGGTGGTGGTGGTAGTGGGTGGTGGTGGTGGTGGTAATAGGTGGTGGTGGTGGTGGTGGTAGTGGGTGGTGGTGGTAGTGGGTGGTGGTGGATGGTAGTGGGTGGTGGTGGTAGTGGGTGGTGGTGGTAGTGGTAGTGGGTGGTGGTGGTAGTGGGTGGTGGTGGTGGTGGTAGTGGGTGGTGGTGGTAGTGGTAGTGGGTGGTGGTAGTGGGTGGTGGTGGTAGTGGGTGGTGGTGGTAGTGGTAGTGGGTGGTGGTAGTGGGTGGTGGTGGTAGTGGGTGGTGGTAGTGGGTGGTAGTGGGTGGTGGTGGTGGTAGTGGGTGGTGGTGATAGTGGGTGGTGGTGGTGGGTGGTGGTGGTGGGTGGTGGTGGTGGGTGGTGGTGGTGGTGGTGGTAGTGGGTGGTGGTGGTGGAAGTGGGTGGTGGTGGTGGTGGTAGTGGGTGGTGGTGGTAGTGGGTGGTGGTAGTGGGTGGTGGTGTTGGTGGTGGTAGTGGGTGGTGGTGGTGGTGGTAGTGGGTGGTGGTGGTGGTGGTGGAAGTGGGTGGTGGTGGTGGTGGTGGTAGTGGGTGGTGGTAGTGGGTGGTGTTGGAGGCGACGGCTGAGAGGCTGTCACAGCGACGTGAGTGTGGGGGGGGGGGGTTGAGGCGACCCCATTCGGGTCGTGGTGCTGCACTCCGCTCCCACCTCGACGCGTACCGCCTGCGCCAACGTGCGCTGACCAGAGTGGTGAAGTATGGTCAATTACCGCCACCCCCAGCCTCCGTTCCACCGCCACCACCACTGTGATCCTCATGGCGTGGGGAGGCCCTCATCCAGCAGTGGGTTCGCACAGAGGTTGTACATCTACATCGTCTGATGTGACCTCTTAAAACTCGTCCATGTCTGACCTATGACCTCCAAAGTGCTCACCCGGTGTTTCTGACACGGCCACTGCGAACCCCCTGAGAACGAGAGACACCCAGACCCGGGGCTTGAGCCCACGATCTCAACCAGTACTGCCTCAGATTCTCTGACACGGCCGTTATGAACCTCCTAAGAGAGACACCCAGTGCCAGGGCTCGAACCCAGCAATTCGTCAATGTCAGTCCTCTGTTTCTGACACGACCATTATGAGCCCCCTCCCTCCCCCTTGCCCAGCCACACCGCACGTACAGACACAAAAGACAAAGATCCCCTGTGTAGCCTTAACAGACTGTTGGGGCAAGTGCAATGGACTGCCACGTGCAATTGACAAAGATCCCCCGTGTAGCCTTAACAGACTGTTGGGGCAAGTGCTGCTGGCGAGTAGCATCACTTGCGAAGATCGGCACGGCACACTACGAGGGGGTGGGTGGCCAGCACCATGCCTGGCCGTCTTTGTCTCTCCAATGGCGATTATTTAACGCACCGCCCCAAGTACTCATTTGAGGCTGAGTCGACCTAGGGGAGGCCCAGGACCGGTTCAGATAATCGTCACCGGTGTTGGCCGTTGGAGCGGGAATCGAACTCGGGTCGCCGAGTTCAGTAGCACAGCGCGCTTATCGCAACACCACCGGTCCAAAGATAAAGATCCCCCGTGTAGCTTGTCACAGACTATTGGGGCAAGTGCAATCGACTCGCACATGCAATGTTAGGGCAAGTGCTGTTCGCGAGCACCTATGAAGGCTGGCACGTTAAACGAGCGGGTGGGTGGCCAACACCACGCCCGGCCGCCTTTGTCTTCCGTAGTAGCGATGTTTTTAAACACTGCACCGGGAACTCATTTGAGAGCGAGTCGACCTATGCGTCGCCACACACACCACACACACCACACACACCACACACACCACACAGACACCACACACACCACACACACACACACCACACACACCACACACACCACACACACACCCACACACACCACACACACACCACACACACCACACACACCACACACACCACACACACCACACACCACACACACCACACACACCACACAGACACCACACACACCACACACACACCCACACACACCACACACACCACACACGCACACACACCACACACACACCACACACCACACACACACACACCACACACGCACACACAGCACACACCACACACACCACACACACCACACACACCACACACACACCACACATACACACCACACACCACACACACCACACACACCACACACACCACACACGCACACACACCACACCCCACACACACACCACACACGCACACACACCACAGACCACACCGCACACCACACACCACACACACACCACACACACACACTACACACATACACACCACACGCACCACACACACACCACACACACACCACACACACACAAACCACACACACAACCACACACACACACCACACACACCACACACAACACACACACACACCACACACACACACACCACACACACCACACACACACACCACACACATACACACCACACACACAGACACCACACACACATCACACACACATCACACACACCACACACACACCACACACACACCCCACACACACACATCACACACACACCCCACACACACACCACACACACCACACACACACCACCCACACACACCACACACACCACACACACCACACACACGCCCCACACACACACCCCACACACACACCACACACACACACACCACACACACACACCACACACACACCACACACCACACACATACACACCACACACACACCACACACATACACACCACACACACACACCACACACACACCACACACACACACCACACACACACCACACACACACCACACACACACACCACACACACCACACACACACCACACACACACCACACACACACACACACACCACACACACACCACACACACCACACACACACACCACACACACACACACACACACACCACACACACACCACACACACACACACACACACACACCACACACACACACACACACACACACACACACACACACACCACACACACACACACACCACACACACACACACACCACACACACACACACACACCACACACACCACACACACACACACACACACCACACACACACACCACACACACACACCACACACACCACACACACCACACACACCACACACACACACACCACACACACCAACACACACACCACACACACCACACACCACATACACACCCACACACCACACACACACCACACACACACACACCACACACACACACCACACACACACCACACACCACACACACACCACACACCACACACCACCACACACACCACACACACACACCACACCACACACACCACACACACACACACACACACACACCACACACACCACACACACACACACACACCACACACACACCACACACACACCACACACACCACACACACACCACACACACCACACACACACACACCACACACACGCGCGGCTCCTCGGCTTGACACCCAAGTGACCCGTGCTGGGTTTGGACGCGCCGTGGCAGGGGGGGGTGGGCGGCTGGGATCGGGTTCCCGAGTTAATAAATAGGGAGAAGTCTCTTCGGCAGCGAAAGACAAGATTGTTGGAATCTGCTAATCGGATTTTCTCTGCTCTCCCCCCCACCCACCACCACCACCACCACCCCTGCACCACCCTCCACAAACCACCACGGCCACCACCCCCCCCGTGTATTTTTATCCCGAGGGAGGAGAGGCAGTCGTGTGTCCAGGCGCAGTCGGAAGCTGACCGCCAGCCGTGTCAGAAGCCCCCGCAGCAGCCACCATGCCCGAGGCGACCGCCACCGCAGGTGAGGAGGGATTCCTGAATCCATCTGTGCGTGCGTGCGTGCGTGTGTCTCTCTCAAATGCACGTTACCCCAACACAGCCTTTGCGAGGCTATACGGGGGATCTTTGTATTTCATTGTATTTAGACCCCTAGGGTGTGTAGTCGATTGCACTTGCCCCAACAGCCTGTGCTAGGCTATACGGGGGATCTTTGTCTTTAATGCACTTGCCCCAACAACCGGTGTAGGCTATACGGGGGATCTTTGTATTTGTGTGAAACTTCACGAGGTCCTCAAAGTGCACCTAGCCTGGCACAAGCGCTGCGTTGACGTCACCGTTACATGCACGGGCTGATTGTATGTGTGCATAAATGTGCGTTTTTGCATAGGTGTGCGTGTGTGTGTGTGCATAGACGTGTGTGCAAAGGTGTTGATGCACGCACACATATTAGCGCTGGGAAGACAAAGGCGGCCGGGCGTGGAGCTGGCCACCCGCCCCCTCCGTGTGCCACTGTGCCGGCCTTCATAGGCGCTGCGACTCGCTAACAGCACTTGCCCCAGCAGTCTGTTAAGGCTACACGGATTCCCATTGTACGTGTGTGTGTGTTACACACAGCTGACCGCTGTAGCTTTGTCATCATCATCGTGAGCCATGGTTAATCCACTGCGGGATGAAAGCCTCCCCAAGATATGCCTTAATACGTGTGTGTGTGTGTGTGCACATGAACAGCACGTAGACGTGGAAAGTTGGGCCACCTTTGACCCAACGGCTCCAACCACACGCCTCAACGTGGGCCCTACGTTGGGCGTGCTAACAGGGCATCTCAGAATCACCAAAACTTATTGATACCTGAGGAATCCGATGAGATGTGAACCTCCTTTTCGTAAAGTGATCGCTGTAGCAGCAACTGCCCCCAACAGTTTTTTTTAAAGGCTGTGGAGGAGGCAGATCTTTGTCTTTAAGAAGAAAGGGATCTCCGATGTTTCGGCTAATCGTAAAATGCATCATTTGGGACGGATCAAATTAAAGTTGTTGCGGTTGCGATATTTGTAAATGTTACCGGGGAAAAAGCGAAATCGCATCACGTGACGTCACCGCAAATGACGTCATAAATAGGTGACGTCACAAGATGTGACGCACACGGCAATGACGCAGCACACACGACACCACCCCGCGCTGCGCCACGTGGCGTTGTCTGTGACGTCACTTTAGTGAGCACGAGGACGTGATTTGCAATCGAGACGAAACGATAGAAACGAAAGCTTCGCTATTTTTGGGATTATACCAGGTAAGGGCTCCATTGGGATGTGTGGTAGCTGTTAGTACAGAAGCTACCTGGCCATCACAAATGATAGCTTGACAAAGTGGTGGCTTTTCATCGCGTGGACGTTTATAGCGTGCTGTTGATTCTAAATGTGGAGGGAAAAACCGGAGGACCCGGAGAAAAGTCCACAGCAACACGGGGAGAGAGACACGCAAACTCCAAATATAGAAAATCTGTGGCAATGTTCTTATAAAGGGAACCGGTTCCCATAGGAAGTCTATGGGACAATGTTAAGAGATAGGGAACCGGTTCCCATAGAAAGTCTATGGGACAATGTTAAGAGATAGGGAACCGGTTCCCATAGAAAGTCTATGGGGCAATGTTAAGAGATAGGGAACCGGTTCCCATAGAAAGTCTATGGGGCAATGTTAAGAGATAGGGAACCGGTTCCCATAGAAAGTCTATGGGGCAATGTTAAGAGATAGGGAACCGGTTCCCATAGAAAGTCTATGGGACAATGTTAAGAGATAGGGAACCGGTTCCCATAGAAAGTATATGGGACAATGTTAAGAGATAGGGAACCGGTTCCCATAGAAAGTCTATGGGGCAATGTTAAGAGATAGGGAACCGGTTCCCATAGAAAGTCTATGGGGCAATGTTAAGAGATAGGGAACTGGTTCCCATAGAAAGTCTATGGGACAATGTTAAGAGATAGGGAACCGGTTCCCATAGAAAGTCTATGGGACAATGTTAAGAGATATGGAACCGGTTCCCATAGAAAGTCTATGGGGCAATGTTAAGAGATAGGGAACCGGTTCCAATAGAACCAGGAGTGTATTTCCTGAATACACCCGTAGAACTGGAAGACAGACATCACCAAAGCACTCCACAATCACAGATTTAGATAAAACCTAAAACCACAGCAACAATAATAGTGACAGCGTTTACGATGTCAGAATGGCATTCACACTCACACGTGAGTGACTTTTTCAATGATAGACTCGGCGTCAATGAGGACCGAGAGGAGAGGGCGGAGATTGCGAGAGGCGACCCTGGGTGGTGGAACTCGCTTTGTCGAGAACCTCCGATTGCCACGGTTTGCGACGTAAAGTGCGAAAGAAGGTCATCGTCCATGCTTTCGCCAACATACACTGACCAGAGTGGTGAAGTATGGTCAAATACCGCCACAACCCCTCCCCCTACCGCCTTTCCGCCTGGGTTCGCACAGATGTTGTACATCTACATCGTCCGATGGGACCTCTTAAAACTCGTGGATGTCCGACCTATGATCTCCTAAAGTGCTCACCCGGTATCTCTGACACGTTCATTATGAACCTGAGAGAGAGAGACACAGACCCAGGGCTCCAACCCAGCATTTCAACAACGCCAGTTTGTCATCTCTAACACGGACATTATGAACCTCCTGAGAAAGAGAGACACCCAGACCCAGGGCTCGAACCCAGCATTTCAACAACGCCAGTTTCTTGTTCAATACATAGCAGCTGGGAAGCTTCATAATTAATTGTCATTCATTATTATTTGCGTACCCGGCACACCACATCCAGGATATCCCCCTCGCCATGCATCGTTTCTGGAGTTTACTTTAGTCACAGTGGGTCACCTACTCGAGTTATTGTTGCTGTTGTTGATGTTGTTATTGTTGATGTTGCTATTGTTGACGTTGTTTTGCTGCCTTGTATTATGGTGTTGACAAATTGTCAGTAATGTACGTACTTGTGTGCAATTTGTACTTTATACTTCATTGATATATCTCTCTATATATTTTAAACAAACTAAACTATGTATTTATTTGACCAGGTAAGGCCCACTGAGCTGTGTAGCTCGTCATCAGAAGCGACCTCGCCATCACAAATAATAGCTCAACCAAGTGGGCTTATCGCGTGGCAATGTTTAGCATCTAAATACTCAACTCAACTTTTTATTTTACCCGCTGTAAGGCCCCACTGAACAACGATAGCCCAACGAAGTGGCTTACCATCATCATCACGTGGAGATTTATATCAGCAGGCAGATCCCTGAACGGGTGGTGAGGTTGATTCTAAATGTGGAGGGGAAAACCCGGAGGACCCGGAGAAAAATCCACGCGACCATGGGAGGAGACAGAGAGGGAACACACAAACTACAAATATACAACAGGCGTCGTCAGGGTCGGGATCGAACCCACGACCTCCTGTATACCGGGCGAGGTAGTTAACATCACGCAGCCACTGTGATGATGAGAGAGAAAGAGACACGCAAACTCCAAAAACACAGCAGCAGACGTCGTCAGGGTCGGGATTAAGCCCACGACCTCCTGTATACCAGGCGAGGTAGTTAACATCTCCTATCCACAGTGGTGCGTCCTGCATGCGGGCAGTCGTTGGAGGCCGCCATTCAGACATTCCCAGCCTGACTCGGGCGTAGCTACAAGTCTCCGTTATTCTTCCACTGGCCACGATTTATTTTTTCGGGCGATGACTTTGGTGGTGGAGATTCTTGTTATTTTTGTTATTTTTGTTGTTGTTATCTTCCGCTGACAATGCTCATTCTGCGCTTATTTGCCCAGCGCTACGATCTTCACTCGTCACGTCAAATCATTGTCACCGCCATCATGATCATAGCATTCGAATTGTATCGGGACGCTGCGCTGTCCAGGGTGCTGAAATCTCACTCTGAATACTCTCTCACGCCTTCAAAGCGATCGCGTTACTCAGAACGCTGTCGCTTTGTCTTCGTTACCAACTTCGTCCGAACCGCGTCACGTCGTGTGTGACACGAGTAGAGACGGGGCCGCAGAAGCCGATATTACAGAGCTACCTCTGAGATCCATTGTTCGAAGTGCCCTGCGGTGCACACGAAAACGTCTTCTTCTTGTCTGTGTGTGAGTCTATGGGTCTCTCTGTGACTCTATGTGTGAGTCTATGGCTCTCTGTGTGGGTCTATGGGTCGCTGTGTGATGAGTGAATGGCTATATGTGTGTCTATGGCTCTCTGTGTGGGTCTATGGGTCGCTGTGTGATGAGTCAATGACTCTATGTGTGAGTCTATGGCTCTTTGTGTGAGTCTATGGGTCGCTGTGTGATGAATGTTAAAGCCCAGTCTTTCCCTGCAGACATCTGGGCAGTCTCATCAGCATTGGTTCAAGCGAAGCCTGACTCTTGCTGCTGATGAGACAGCGAATGTTGAAACCGGTCCAGGGCCTTTGCTCGTCTTGCATCAATGCACGCTGAAATTGTGCACTCGCAAAAGGCCGGCACGGCTGACGGGATGTGTAGAGAATGCGTTCATTATTATTGTGTCACGTGGAGAGATCGGTGTTCTCGACCCATCTATTTTTTGCGAGGCTCAGCGAAGTG
This sequence comes from Lethenteron reissneri, assembly GCF_015708825.2. Lineage (NCBI taxonomy): Eukaryota > Metazoa > Chordata > Hyperoartia > Petromyzontiformes > Petromyzontidae > Lethenteron > Lethenteron reissneri. The sequence continues at coordinate 6,918,195 of NC_083846.1, forward strand.
GCTGTCATCCGCACAGCGCCGCCTGCAGCCCTTCGCCAATCCACCGCTGGATGAAGGCTTCCTCCCCCTCAGGCCACGTCGGGGGTTGGTGGTGAGATGTTGACCACCTCGCCTGGTCGTGGGTTCAATCCAGACCCTGACGATGCCTGCTGCTGTGTATTTGGAGTTTGCGTGACTCTCTCTCATCATCATCATCATCATCACGGTGGCTAGGAGATGTTAACTACCTCGCCTGTTGTACAGGAGGTCGTGTGTTCGATCCCGACCCTGACGATGCCTGCTGCTGTATATTTGGAGTTTGCGTGTCTCTCTCTCTCCCCGTGGTCGCGTGGATTTTTCTGCGGATCCTTCCGTTAATTTCCCTCCACACTCGGAAACACGCGTTCATATTAGTTGTGTGGCCGCTATAATTCCCCACGTCGTGACGTTGATGCTCATAAGTCCATTTTCGTCGAGATGCCAGGTCGCTTCTGTTACAGAGCTACGTAGCTCGGTAAAAATAAAACAAAATTTGAAAAATATTTTAAACTTTACTTCACCACGCTGGTCAGTGCGGGTTGGTGAAGGGAGCTGGGGGGAGCTGGGAGGATCTGCGGTAGCCCGCTGAAGGTATAACTCGCCACTGATGTTTGACCGTGGCCTGGAATGCGTTGGTCGCCCATCCGAGGCTCGATTTATTGCAACTCGCCACTTTACGGGACGTCTGGCAAAAAAAGCACACACACATTAGCAAGCTGCATCGTGTGGACAACATTCTCTGGAAACTTGTCGGGATGGAACCCACGACCTCCTGTACACCAGGCGAGGGAGACAACATCTCCTAGCCACCGTGATGATGATGAGAGAGAGAGAGACGCAAACTCCAAATATACAGCAGCAGCAGGCATCGTCAGGATCTGGATCGAACACACGACCACCTGTACACCAGGCGAGGGAGTTAACATCTGCGAGCCACCACGGCAAATCGCTACTCTACGGGACGTCCGGCAAAAAATGAAACCTTAGCAAGCTGCAACGTGTGGACATCTTCCTGGGCCACGCGTCGTGACGAGGGGGAGGGGGGGGTGGGGGGGCACTGCGAGAATCGACTCCGTGTCCTGTGCGGTGCTCGCCCAGCTGCGTTGGCTACCGGTTACCGGTCGACTTCGTTGTGAGGTCGCCCCCACCACTCCCCCCCCCCTAAGTTAAAAGCATCATCGTCGTCGCCATCGTCGTTGTCGTCGTCATCACCATCATCGTCTTCATCATTGTCATCATCGTCGTCATCATAATCGTCATCGCCATCATCATTTTCGTCATCATCATCATCGCCATCATCATCAACCAATGTCGACTATCATCGACCATCATCATCACCGTCACCATCATCGTCTTCATCATTGTCATCATCGTCGTCGGCATCATCGTCATTGCCATCATCATCACCATCATCGTCTTCATCATCAATCATCATTAACCATCGTCGACCATCGTTGACCATCATCGATCATAATCATCCATCGTTGACCATCATCAATCATCATCGATCTTCGTCGACCATCATCCACCATCACCGTCGCCATCGTCCGTTCTGGGCGTGACGCGTCCTGCCCCCCCCCCCCCTCACTCCCCGTCACGTCTTGGACGACGTCATCACGTCTTGGACGACGTCATCACGACTCCCTGGGCGCGTGCCCCCTCAACCCTCGCCCTCCTCTCATTGTGCATCTCTCCATTCATCCATTCATCATCAGGTTCTACTTGCTACTGCATGAAAATCAATACGATGATGGTGATATCATATTGGCGCCGGACGTAGCAGCTGCCGAGATCAAACTCCCTGCCCTCGGCAGCCTCGGGCAGAGCAGCGAGAAATCCCTGGAGCGCGCGAGCGCGCCGAACCTCCCGCCGTCCAATTAACGCCTCCCCATCCCACAGTTCCATTTAATTACGAAGAGGATCCGTAGCCTCTCGCTAATCTTCTATTATTAGCCCCGTCTGTTGCTATCTCTGGAATAGCCTCGTGCCATCGTCTCTGTCCTCGCCCCCTCCCCCCCATATTTGTTGGATAGAGCTAAATTGACTGAGCGATGTTTTGACCTGTGGTGCTATCTGATCGTTGGTGCCTTCCCCGTGCGAGCCAGGGGTCATGGCGCCTGGTTGCCCTGTGGATCTTGTACACCGCTGCAAAGTTTGTGCGCCGTGGTGGTGAAGTTTGTGCGCGGCAGGAGCCACGGTTAGATACTGAGAGAGCCTCCGTCACCTCGACGATTGCACGCGCGCGCGGTGCACGTGCGATTAGCACGAAACAAAGTGATGATTAACTCGAGAAAATTAACCTGAGGTGAGCTCGCCATCGAACAAAGGCGGTGGTCACCGCATCATCGTCAGATGCGCCGCTTCTGTGCCCGTCTGGAACGCTCTTCCCTTCCGATATTAGGAAGCCCACTGGGAGCTGCGCTGCACTTTAAAATCATCGTCTACATTGAGGAACTCGTTTCTTTAGACCTGATGCTTGTTGTGTTTAGTTTGTTGTCCTTCCCCGGCACCTGCGATTAGCTCTGGTTGGCTACGGTAGGGTGCGAAAGAAGTTGGGCGTATTCTTGGTTCTTTCGGTAAAGTCACGTAGAAGGGAAATAATAAAGTAATACATATAAAACAATACAAATTCTCATGACGTTTCGATTGCAACACAAGCAATCATCATCAGGTGTGAAAACCACGGCGATTAGCAGCAGAGGCAAAGGGGAGACAAAGGCGGCCGGGCGTGGTGCCTGCCCTCCCACCCCCCCGTCGTGCGCTATTCCGGCCTCCATAGGCGCTGTTGCTGCTGCTACTGCTGCTGCTACTGCTGCTGCTGTTAATCGCTAACAGCAACTTGCCCCAACAGTCTGTTACAGGCTACACGTGCTGGGGGGGGGGGGGGGGGCATGGCTGAGAGGGGGGGTTGCAGGGTCGATGGGGGGGGGTGGTGTAAAGCCGCCTAAATCTGGCCCTGGGGGGTAGGGGCTAGGGGAGAGGGGGGGGGGGTCGGTGATGGTGGAAGCGATTATCTTGGTCCCGACTCTGCGTTCCGGCCAGCGTTTGGCATTCTCCGATATCGTTTACCACGTGACATTTGGGAGGGCATCGCAACATTCTTGAACCTGATACGACCAGAAAAAAAGGGGGGGGGGGCTTGGTGGGTGGGGTGGGTGGATTGGGTGGGTGAATTAGTGGGATGGGTGGGTTCAGGTGGGTTGGAGTGGGTGGGGTTTGGTGGACAGGTGGTTGAGTGAGTGAGTGGGGTGGGTGGTTGAGTGAGTGAGTGAGTGGGGTGGGTGGGTGGTTGAGTGAGTGAGTGGGGTGGGTGGGTGGTTGAGTGAGTGAGTGGGGTGGGTGGTTGGGTGAGGTGGGTGGGTGGTTGAGTGAGTGAGTGGGTGGTTGAGTGTTTGAGTGAGTCGGGTGGGTGGTTGAGTGAGTGAGTGAGTGGGGTGGCTGGGTGGATGGTTGAGTGAGTGAGTGAGTGGGGTGCCTGGGTGGCTGGGTGGGTGTTTGAGTGAGTGAGTGAGTGGGGTGGCTGGGTGGGTGTTTGAGTGAGTGGGGTGGGTGGTTGAGTGAGTGAGTGGAGTTGGTGGGTGGTTGAGTGAGTGAGTGAGTGGGGTGGGTGGGTGGTTGAGTGAGTGGGGTGGGTGGTTGAGTGAGTGGAGTTGGTGGGTGGTTGAGTGAGTGAGTGAGTGGGGTGGGTGGGTGGTTGAGTGAGTGGGGTGGGTGGTTGAGTGAGTGAGTGGGGTGGGTGGGTGGTTGAGTGAGTGAGTGAGTGGGGTGGGTGGTTGAGTGAGTGAGTGGGGTGGGTGGTTGAGTGAGTGAGTGGGTGGAGTTGGTGGGTGGTTGAGTGAGTGAGTGAGTGGGGTGGGTGGTTGGTTGAGTGAGTGAGTGGGGTGGGTGGTTGAGTGAGTGAGTGAGTGGGGTGGGTGGGTGGTTGAGTGAGTGAGTGGGTGGAGTTGGTGGGTGGTTGAGTGAGTGAGTGAGTGGGGTGGGTGGTTGAGTGAGTGGGTGGAGTTGGTGGGTGGTTGAGTGAGTGAGTGAGTGGGGTGGGTGGTTGAGTGAGTGAGTGAGTGGGGTGGTTGAGTGAGTGAGTGAGTGGGGTGGGTGGTTGAGTGAGTGAGTGAGTGGGGTGGGAGGTTGAGTGAGTGAGTGGGGTGGGTGGTTGAGTGAGTGAGTGGGGTGGGTGGTTGAGTGAGTGAGTGGGGTGGGTGGTTGAGTGAGTGAGTGAGTGGGGTGGGTGGTTGAGTGAGTGAGTGGAGTTGGTGGGTGGTTGAGTGAGTGAGTGAGGTGGGTGGTTGAGTGAGTGAGTGGGGTGGGTGGTTGAGTGAGTGAGTGGAGTTGGTGGGTGGTTGAGTGAGTGAGTGGGGTGGCTGGGTGGCTGGGTGGGTGGTTGAGTGAGTGAGGTGGGTGGGTGGTTGAGTGAGTGAGTGGAGTGGCTGGGTGGCTGGGTGGGTGGTTGAGTGAGTGAGTGGGGTGGGTGGTTGAGTGAGTGGGTGGGGTGGGTGGTTGAGTGAGTAAGGTGGGTGGGTGGTTGAGTGAGTGAGTGAGTGGGGTGGCTGGGTGGCTGGGTGGGTGGTTGAGTGAGTGAGTGGGGTGGGTGGTTGAGTGAGTGAGTGGGGTGGGTGGTTGAGTGAGTGAGTGGGGTGGGTGGTTGAGTGAGTGAGTGGGGTGGGTGGTTGAGTGAGTGAGTGAGTGGGGTGGGTGGTTGTGTGAGTGAGTGAGTGGGGTGGGTGGTTGTGTGAGTGAGTGAGTGAGTGGGGTGGGTGGTTGAGTGAGTGAGTGAGTGGGGGTGGGTGGTTGAGTGAGTGAGTGAGTGGGGTCGGTGGTTGAGTGAGTGAGTGAGTGGTGTGGGTGGTTGAGTGAGTGAGTGGGGTGGCTGGGTGGCTGGGTGGGTGGTTGAGTGAGTGGGTGGGGTGGGTGGTTGAGTGAGTGAGGTGGGTGGGTGGTTGAGTGAGTAAGTGGGGTGGCTGGGTGGCTGGGTGGGTGGTTGAGTGAGTGAGTGGGTTGGGTGGTTGAGTGAGTGGGTGGGGTGGGTGGTTGAGTGAGTGAGTGAGGTGGGTGGGTGGTTGAGTGAGTGAGTGAGTGAGGTGGGTGGGTGGCTGGGTGGGTGGTTGAGTGAGTGGGGTGGGTGGTTGAGTGAGTGAGTGGGGTGAGTGAGTGAGTGAGGTGGGTGGGTGGTTGAGTGAGTGAGTGGGGTGGGTGGTTGAGTGAGTGAGTGAGTGGGGTGGGTGGTTGAGTGAGTGAGTGAGTGGAGTTGGTGGGTGGTTGAGTGAGTGAGTGAGTGGAGTTGGTGGGTGGTTGAGTGAGTGAGTGAGTGGAGTTGGTGGGTGGTTGAGTGAGTGAGTGAGTGGGGTGGGTGGTTGAGTGAGTGAGTGAGTTGGTGGGTGGTTGAGTGAGTGAGTGGAGTTGGTGGGTGGTTGAGTGAGTGAGTGAGTGGGGTGGGTGGTTGAGTGAGTGAGTGAGTGGGGTGGGTGGTTGAGTGAGTGAGTGAGTGGAGTTGGTGGGTGGTTGAGTGAGTGAGTGGGGTGGGTGGTTGAGTGAGTGAGTGGGGTGGGTGGTTGAGTGAGTGAGTGGGGTGGGTGGTTGAGTGAGTGAGTGAGTGGAGTTGGTGGGTGGTTGAGTGAGTGGGGTGGGTGGTTGAGTGAGTGAGTGAGTGGGGTGGGTGGTTGAGTGAGTGAGTGGGGTGGGTGGTTGAGTGAGTGAGTGAGTGGGGTGGGTGGTTGAGTGAGTGAGTGAGTGAGTGGGGTGGGTGGTTGAGTGAGTGAGTGAGTGGGGTGGGTGGTTGAGTGAGTGAGTGGGGTGGGCGGTTGAGTGAGTGAGTGAGTGGGGTGGGTGTGTTGAGTGAGTGAGTGAGTGGGGTGAGTGGTTGAGTGGGTGGAGTTGGTGGGTGGTTGAGTGAGTGAGTGGGGGTGGGTGGTTGAGTGAGTGAGTGGGGTGAGTGAGTGAGTGAGGTGGGTGGGTGGTTGAGTGAGTGAGTGGGGTGGGTGGTTGAGTGAGTGAGTGAGTGGGGTGGGTGGTTGAGTGAGTGAGTGAGTGGGGTGGGTGGTTCAGTGAGTGAGTGAGTGGGGTGGGTGGTTGAGTGAGTGAGTGGGGTGGGTGGTTGAGTGAGTGAGTGGGGTGGGTGGTTGAGTGGGTGGAGTTGGTGGGTGGTTGAGTGAGTGAGTGGGGTGGGTGGTTGAGTGAGTGAGTGGGGTGAGTGAGTGAGTGAGGTGGGTGGGTGGTTGAGTGAGTGAGTGAGTGGGGTGGGTGGTTGAGTGAGTGAGTGAGTGGGGTGAGTGAGTGAGTGGGGTGGGTGGTTGAGTGAGTGAGTGAGTGGGGTGAGTGGTTGAGTGGGTGGAGTTGGTGGGTGGTTGAGTGAGTGAGTGGGGTGGGTGGTTGAGTGAGTGAGTGGGGTGAGTGAGTGAGTGAGGTGGGTGGGTGGTTGAGTGAGTGAGTGGGGTGGGTGGTTGAGTGAGTGAGTGGGGTGGGTGGTTGAGTGAGTGAGTGAGTTGGTGGGTGGTTGAGTGAGTGAGTGAGGGGGGTGGGTGGTTGAGTGAGTGAGTGAGTGGGGTGGGTGGTTGAGTGAGTGAGTGGAGTTGGTGGGTGGTTGAGTGAGTGAGTGAGTGGGGTGGGAGTTTGAGTGAGTGAGTGGGGTGGGTGGTTGAGTGAGTGAGTGAGTGGGGTGGGTGGTTGAGTGAGTGAGTGGAGTTGGTGGGTGGTTGAGTGAGTGAGTGAGGTGGGTGGTTGAGTGAGTGAGTGGGGTGGGTGGTTGAGTGAGTGAGTGGAGTTGGTGGGTGGTTGAGTGAGTGAATGAGTGGGGTGGGTGGTTGAGTGAGTGAGTGGGGTGGGTGGTTGAGTGAGTGAGTGAGTGGGGTGGGTGGTTGAGTGAGTGAGTGGGGTGGGTGGTTGAGTGAGTGAGTGAGTGGGGTGGGTGGTTGAGTGAGTGAGTGGAGTTGGTGGGTGGTTGAGTGAGTGAGTGAGGTGGGTGGTTGAGTGAGTGAGTGGAGTTGGTGGGTGGTTGAGTGAGTGAGTGGGGTGGCTGGGTGGCTGGGTGGGTGGTTGAGTGAGTGGGGTGGGTGGTTGAGTGAGTGAGTGAGTGGGGTGGGTGGTTGAGTGAGTGAGTGAGTGGAGTTGGTGGGTGGTTGAGTGAGTGGAGTTGGTGGGTGGTTGAGTGAGTGAGTGAGTGGGGTGGGTGGTTGAGTGAGTGAGTGAGTGGGGTGGGGTGGTTGAGTGAGTGAGTGGGGTGGCTGGGTGGCTGGGTGGGTGGTTGAGTGAGTGGGTGGGTGGGTGGTTGAGTGAGTGGGTGGGGTGGGTGGTTGAGTGAGTGAGGTGGGTGGGTGGTTGAGTGAGTGAGTGAGGTGGGTGGGTGGCTGGGTGGGTGGTTGAGTGAGTGGGGTGGGTGGTTGAGTGAGTGAGTGGGGTGAGTGAGTGAGTGAGTGAGGTGGGTGGGTGGTTGAGTGAGTGAGTGGGGTGGGTGGTTGAGTGAGTGAGTGAGTGGAGTTGGTGGGTGGTTGAGTGAGTGAGTGAGTGGGGTGGGTGGTTGAGTGAGTGAGTGAGTTGGTGGGTGGTTGAGTGAGTGAGTGGAGTTGGTGGGTGGTTGAGTGAGTGAGTGAGTGGAGTTGGTGGGTGGTTGAGTGAGTGAGTGGGGTGGGTGGTTGAGTGAGTGAGTGGGGTGGGTGGTTGAGTGAGTGAGTGGGTGGAGTTGGTGGGTGGTTGAGTGAGTGAGTGAGTGGAGTTGGTGGGTGGTTGAGTGAGTGAGTGGAGTTGGTGGGTGGTTGAGTGAGTGAGTGAGTTGGTGGGTGGTTGAGTGAGTGAGTGGGGTGGGTGGTTGAGTGAGTGAGTGAGTGGAGTTGGTGGGTGGTTGAGTGAGTGAGTGGGGTGGGTGGTTGAGTGAGTGAGTGGGGTGGGTGGTTGAGTGAGTGAGTGGGTGGAGTTGGTGGGTGGTTGAGTGAGTGAGTGAGTGGAGTTGGTGGGTGGTTGAGTGAGTGGGGTGGGTGGTTGAGTGAGTGAGTGAGTGGGGTGGGTGGTTGAGTGAGTGAGTGAGTGGGGTGGGTGGTTGAGTGAGTGAGTGAGTGGGGTGGGTGGTTGAGTGAGTGAGTGGGGTGGGTGGTTGAGTGAGTGAGTGAGTGGGGTGGGTGGTTGAGTGAGTGAGTGAGTGGGGTGAGTGGTTGAGTGGGTGGAGTTGGTGGGTGGTTGAGTGAGTGAGTGAGTGGGGTGGGTGGTTGAGTGAGTGAGTGAGTGGGGTGGGTGGTTGTGTGAGTGAGTGAGTGGGGTGGGTGGTTGAGTGAGTGAGTGGGGTGGGTGGTTGAGTGAGTGAGTGAGTGGGGTGGGTGGTTGAGTGAGTGAGTGAGTGGGGTGAGTGGTTGAGTGGGTGGAGTTGGTGGGTGGTTGAGTGAGTGAGTGGGGTGGGTGGTTGAGTGAGTGAGTGGGGTGGGTGAGTGAGTGAGTGAGGTGGGTGGGTGGTTGAGTGAGTGAGTGGGGTGGGTGGTTGAGTGAGTGAGTGGGGTGGGTGGTTGAGTGAGTGAGTGAGTGGGGTGGGTGGTTGAGTGAGTGGAGTTGGTGGGTGGTTAGGGCATGGCAGCTCGTCATCCCGGCTAAGGGTTGTGGGGTCAGATCTCGGCCACCACCATCACCACCCCACCCACCCACCATCAACACCCCACCCACCGACCCACCGACCCACCACCGGTGATTAACAGCCTCCCGGTTGGCTGCTGCGGCTTTCGAGGTGGTTGCAGTTGGTGGCGGTGGTCGGTGGTGGTGGAAAGAGCGCGCGATGGATCCCCCGAGGATTAAGTTTCGCGTTTTCTGGATCGTGCCCAAAACGCTCCCGCGCCCTCGTACCCGGGAGCGTCGCCTTTTAAAGACGGGGCCAGGCGCGGCCACCCCTCCCCCCACCACGGGACTCGTTTAGCACCAGCGCACCGCCGCGCCGTGCCGATTGGCGCTGTTAGCGAGCGCCTATTAAGGTGCGCCGTGGTGGGTAAAGCGACGTCGCGGGTGTGGGTGGGTGGATTGGTTGATTGGGTGAACGATTGCAATGGGGTTTGGCGGCGGTGCAGATAACGCGATCGGTATGAACCTCTATGCTTGGTATGAACCCCTGTGATCGCTATGCGCCTCTGCAATGGTATGAACCTCTACGATTGCGTAGTGTGTCGAGTGCGTTCAGCTGGCGAAGGGCGAAGATCAGAATATTTATTTAGAGCTGTCCACAAAGCGGTACTGATTTTTATCGACCCCAGCGCGATGATGATGGGCTGGCTTCAACTCGCCTAACCAGGATTCGAACTCTCACCAAATCGAGTGATCCTGATCAGAATATTTTAGACTATTGTCATACTGGAGGCGGACTCCGATGAGCTCCAAAGCTCTTTCATTCACGGATGTCCAGCAAAGGGGTGTCAGAACGTGACAACAACAAACACGAAATACAAAAACACGTTCGGAGTTGCAAAGTTACAGAGACGTAAAACAATTCACTTCCAGAAAATCTTTACAAATTAAACAAAGCGACGCTTTGTTATCATCTCACCAGTTAAAGGCCCCACAGAGCTACACAGCGTCTCCATTCAGAAGCGACTACCTGCCCATCACAGACGATAGCAGCTCAAACGAAGTGTGCCTGATCACGTGAAGATGAAGGCGCAGCCCTGCAATTTCCAGCTCGCGTAACACTCGTATATGTTGGTTCTCTGGTGATTCGTTTTATACGTAAACTGTATGACGAATAATGGTAATAAGAATAGGTTTTACCCTTTCTGGCAATAAAACAGGTGTTAAGATGTTTAAACACCAAATAGAAAGCTGTCTCCGGTGTAGGGAGATCAGTTTAAAAGACAATAAATATATTATCAGAGCATGTTGTGTTTGCATGTTCACCGCAAGTACTGTGTGTGCTTAACACAAACTTGATTCCTTGCTAACGGTATTATCTATTTGATCATCTTAACACACCTCCTATTTGCCAGAAATAATAAACACCGATTCTAATTAGTCATACTTTGATGCTGGCAAAAATGTATCCCATGGTACGTCCAATGTAGTTCGTGGGCAATGCATCTCACAATCGTTGACAAGGAGGGGACATCGCAAGAAAGGCGGCAAAGAGCCCGGCGGCTACCAACATTTGCTCTGCAGTCCCTTACTTATTAAGGTGTTTTCAGCCAACTCGTGGAGTGGGTTATTAGTGTTGTAGTTGTTGTTATATGATTAGTATTATAACGTGTGGGAGAGAAACTGGAAGCTATCGAAGTAAGACACAAATTTTATTTTGTTTTTATTTTACCATCTCAGTGTCTCTGACACCGCCATTACGAACCACCCTAAGGGACACACGAAACAAAGAGAAAGACAAAGATCCCCGTATAGCATTAACATACTGTAGGGGCAAGTGCAGTTAGCGAGCAGCTATGAAGTCTGGCACGGCACACGAGGCGGTGGGTGGCCAGCACCACGCCCCACCACCTTTGTCTCACCAGTGGAGATGTTTACTGCACACTGCACTCGGTACTCATTGGAGGTTGAGTCTACCTAGGCGAGGCCCGGGACCGGTTCAGAAAAGTGGCACTGGCACTGGTGTTGACTATAAGGGACACACACGCAGACACCCAGACCCAGGGCTTAGACCCAGCATCTCAGTGTCTCTGACATGGCCATTATGAACTCCCTAATGGCCACACACACAGACACCCAGACCCAGGGCTTAGACCCAACATCTCAGTGTCTCTGACATGGCCATCATGAACTCCCTAATGGCCACACACACAGACACCCAGACCCAGGGCTTAGACCCAACATCTCAGTGTCTCTGACATGGCCATCATGAACTCCCTAATGGACACACACGCAGACACCCAGACCCAGGGCTTAGATCCAGCATCTCAGTGTCTCTGACATGGCCATTATGAACTCCCTAATGGCCACACACGCAGACACCCAGACCCAGGGCTTAGACCCAACATTTCAGTGTCTCTGACATGGCCATTATGAACTCCCTAATGGGCACACACACAGACACCCAGACCCAGGGCTTAGACCCAGCATCTCAGTGTCTCTGACATGGCCATTATGAACTCCCTAATGGCCACACACACAGACACCCAGACCCAGGGCTTAGACCCAACATCTCAGTGTCTCTGACATGGCTATTATGAACTCCCTAATGGACACACACGCAGACACCCAGACCCAGGGCTTAGACCCAACATCTCAGTGTCTCTGACATGGCCATTATGAACTCCCTAATGGCCACACACACACAGACACCCAGACCCAGGGCTTAGACCCAACATCTCAGTGTCTCTGACATGGCCATTATGAACTCCCTAATGGGCACACACACAGACACCCAGACCCAGGGCTTAGACCCAGCATCTCAGTGTCTCTGACATGGCCATTATGAACTCCCTAATGGGCACACACACAGACACCCAGACCCAGGGCTTAGACCCAGCATCTCAGTGTCTCTGACATGGCCATTATGAACTCCCTAATGGGCACACACGCAGACACCCAGACCCAGGGCTTAGACCCAACATCTCAGTGTCTCTGACATGGCCATTATGAACTCCCTAATGGCCACACACACAGACACCCAGACCCAGGGCTTAGACCCAACATCTCAGTGTCTCTGACATGGCCATTATGAACTCCCTAATGGGCACACACACAGACACCCAGACCCAGGGCTTAGACCCAGCATCTCAGTGTCTCTGACATGGCCATTATGAACTCCCTAATGGGCACACACGCAGACACCCAGACCCAGGGCTTAGACCCAACATCTCAGTGTCTCTGACATGGCCATTATGAACTCCCTAATGGCCACACACAGAGACACCCAGACCCAGGGCTTAGACCCAGCATCTTAGTGTCTCTGACATGGCCATTATGAACCCACTGAGGGATACTAAAACGTCTGAACTATTTTTATTTTGCCAGGGAAGTCCCTATTGAGCTGTGTAGTAGATAGTTTTCAAATGCTAACCCTGCCTATCACAAGTGATAGCCTCAACGAAGACGGCTTATCATCATCATCCTCGTGTGTAAATTTAAAGCAGTAGCCAAATTCCCCCTAAACGCGTGATCATATTGATTCTAAATGTGGAGGGGGAAAATACCGGAAGAGCCGGAGAAAATCCCACGCGACCACGGAGAGAGATAGAGAGAGACACACAAACTCCAAATATACAACAGCAGGCATCGTCAGGGTGGGAATTGAACCCACGACCTCCTGTATACCAGGCGAGGTAGTTAACATCTCCTAGCCACCGTGGCACCCATCATACAGAAGGGGCAGATAATATCAGTTCACACTTTGCTGTACTCTACCGCATCCTCCTGGCAGAGTCTGGCAGAGCCAGGCGAATTACGTCATCTGCCTCGACGCCCACGGGAGATGAGTTTGGCAAAGTCTCCGTGTGACCCACCGCCGCTCTCGCTGCTGCTGTCGCTGCTGCTGATGCGTCCGCGGTGCTGCACGGATTACAGGGGCAGCCGCGGCAGCAGCCTGGCCAGTAGCCAGAGGGAGCTCTGGATAATCCATCTGGGGCATTCGTTGGCAATCCACCCGGAGATGATGATGATGATGCACCACACCAACCACCACCAACCACCACCACCAACCACCACAACCACCACCAGAAAGCAACGACTCAACAACCAATCACCGGGACGGACTCAGCCCCGTGACATCCGACAGACGCACCCAGCACTAGCGCCATCTACTGGTAGATGTTATTATTTTAAACTTGATTTGGAGCTTTCGTGGCTGCAGGAATTACTCTTTGGTTCTTTCGGTAAAGTCAATTTTGGATCACGGGAAGTAGGTTAAAAAACGACCGAAAGATTTGCACGGTCGAAAGCAAGCAAGCAAGCACGCAAGCACGCAAGCAAGCAAGCAAGCGAACTTAATATAAAGGATTTAAAAATAAACACATAAACAACACGTAACAACATTACGTCATGCAGGAACGCGTAATAAATTAGCTATTTTAAAATAACGGTGATGTCTTGATTATCCGGAGTTTTTAGAAACTTGGCATCCTCTTCCCCCCCCCCCAAGCCGCTGGATAATCGATGGTGATCGATGATGATCGATGGTGATCGATCATGATCGATGAGTATCGATGGTGATTGATGATGAAGGATGGTAATCAATGGTAACCGATTTTTATCGATGGTGATCGGTGATGATCGATGGTGATCGATAATATAATCGATGATGATCGATGACCTTCTGTCACTCTGTGTCCAACTCCTCCACCCGCAGCTGCGCCAGCCCCAGCCCCTCCTGCTGCTGCTCCTCCTGCTGCTGCAGCTCCTCCTGCTGCAGAGGCACCTGCCCTGGAGCGCACAGACACCCCTGGTGAGCTTACAGCAGCCACTCACTCACCACTCACTCACTCACCACTCACTCACTCACCACTCACTCACTCACCACTCACTCACTCACTCACCACTCACTCACTCACCCACTCACCTCTCACTCACCACTCACCACTCACTCACCCACTCACTCACCACTCACTCACTCACTCACCACTCACTCACTCACCACTCACTCATTCACCCACCACTCACTCACTCACTCACCCACTCACTCACTCACCACTCACTCACCACTCACTCACTCACCACTCACTCACCCACTCACTCACCACTCACTCACCACTCACTCACTCACTCACCCACTCACCACTCACTCACCACTCACCACTCACTCACCCACTCACTCACCACTCACTCACCACTCACTCACTCACCACTCACTCATTCACCCACCACTCACTCACTCACTCACCACTCACTCACCACTCACTCACCACTCACTCACCACTCACTCACCACTCACTCACCACTCACACACTCACCACTCACTCACCACTCACTCACCACTCACTCACTCACCACTCACTCATCACCACTCACTTACTCACTCACCACTCACTCACTCACCCACTCACCTCTCACTCACCACTCACCACTCACTCACCCACTCACTCACCACTCACTCACTCACCACTCACTCACTCACCACTCACTCACTCACCCACCACTCACTCACTCACTCACCCACTCACCCACTCACTCACTCACCACTCACTCACCACTCACTCACTCACCACTCACTCACCCACTCACTCACTCACCACTCACTCACCACTCACTCACTCACCCACTCACCACTCACTCACCACTCACCACTCACTCACTCACTCACCACTCACTCACTCACCACTCACTCACTCACCACTCACTCATTCACCCACCACTCACTCACTCACCCACTCACTCACTCACCACTCACTCACCACTCACTCACTCACCACTCACTCACCCACTCACTCACTCACCACTCACTCACCACTCACTCACTCACCACTCACTCACTCACCCACTCACTCACTCACCACTCACTCACCATTCACTCACTCACTCACCCACTCACTCACCACTCACTCACTCACCACTCACTCACTCATTCACCCACCACTCACCACTCACTCACTCACTCACCCACTCACTCACCACTCACTCACTCACTCACCCACTCACTCACCACTCACTCACCATTCACTCACCACTCACTCACTCACCCACTCACTCACCCACTCACTCACCCACCACTCACTCACTCACTCACCCACTCACTCACCCACTCACTCACCACTCACTCACCATTCACTCACCACTCACTCACTCACCATTCACTCACCACTCACTCACCACTCACCACTCACTCACCACTCACTCACCACTTACTCACCCACGCCACAGATACATACCTGTGGGACACGTGGGGTTTAGGGTAGAGGGTTCGATCCCGACCTTGACGCCTGCTGCTGTGTATTTGGAGTTTGCGTGTCTCTCTCTCATCATCATCACGGTGGCTATGAGATGTTAACTACCTCGCCTGGTACGCAGGACGTCGTGGGTTCGATCCCGACCCTGACGCCTGCTGCTGCTGCTGTATATTTGGAGTTTGCGTGTCTCTCTCCTCGTGGTCGCGTGGATTTTTCTCCGGATCCTCCGCTTTCCCCCTCCACAATTAGACTCGACATCACCACGCGATCGGAGCATTTGGGCTGCTGCCGCTGATGATGATGCTGATGATGATGAGGCCACCTTGCTTGAGGCTATCATTGGACTAGTCAGGGTCGCTTCTAAAAAAGAGCTACAGCATAGCTCAGTGGGGCCTTAAACCCGATTTAAAAAACAATCACAATCGTTCAAATGTACCCGCCTATCAATTCCAATGGTAATATAACAAACTCGTCTTGTGATTCAATCTTGATTTGAAGCTTTCGTGACTACAGGGATCCATACTCTGTGGTTCGTTTGGTAAAGTCACGTGGGTATAAAATAAATCACGACGTTTCGGGCGTAAAGCAAGCGTCCATCATCAGGTGGGCAAGAGTTTAGTCACGTGGTTTTGTTCTAGTTTCTATTCGGATTTTCCTCGCCTTTCTCTCTTTCTTTCTCTCCGGGTTCTCCGGTTTTTCCCTCCACATTTCGAATCAACATCACCACGCCTTCAGAGTATTTGGGCTGCTGTTATGAATTTCCAAACAGCGACGACGATGATGATGACGACGATGACGATGATGTTGATGATGATGTTGTTGATGATGATGATGACAAGACGATGATGATGATGTTGATTATGTTGATGATGATGATAAGCCCACTTCGTTGAGGCTGTTACTTTTGATGGCCAGGCCGCTTCTAGGAAAGAAAAAAAGGAACGACTACCCCCCCCCCCCCCCGCGTGCCATCTCGGCCTTGAAAATAAACATTGTACTCATACTCTTTCGGTAAAGTCACGTAGGTATAAAATACAATAAATTAAATCACGACGTTTCGATTGCAACACAAGCAATCATCATCAGGTGGGAAAACCACAGCAAGACAAATTTTCTTTGCTGAAGTGATAGAGAGATGCCGTGGTAAGAGGCTATATAGGCAAGAGAGGGGGGAGGGGAGAGCGAGGGGGGTAGGATAGCGAAAACTAAAAATCTAGATTAAACATTGTACTCGATTGAATGTACCCAACTTCCAATGGCAATTTGCGAGTCGCGATGTCAGCGTGTGAGCATGTGAGCTTGTCAGTGTGTGAGCTTGCGAGCGTGTCAGTGTGTGAGCTTGTGAGCGTGTCAGTGTGTGAGCGTGTGAGCGTGTCAGTGTGTGAGCGTGTGAGCGTGTGAGCTTGTCAGTGTGTGAGCTTGTGAGCGTGTCAGTGTGTGAGCGTGTGAGCTTGTCAGTGTGTGAGCTTGTGAGCGTGTCAGTGTGTGAGCGTGTGAGCGTGTGAGCTTGTGAGCGTGTCAGTGTGTGAGCGTGTCAGTGTGTGAGCGTGTCAGTGTGTGAGCGTGTCAGTGTGTGAGCGTGTCAGTGTGTGAGCTTGTGAGCGGGTCAGTGTGTGAGCGTGTCAGTGTGTGAGCGTGTCAGTGTGTGAGCTTGTGAGCGGGTCAGTGTGTGAGCGTGTCAGTGTGTGAGCGTGTCAGTGTGTGAGCGTGTGAGCGTATCCTCTCATTGCAGGGTCCACTGATGGCTCCAAGCCGCTTGCCCTGCAGAGGACGGACACTCCCGGTGAGTCACGGACACCCGCAGAATCCACTCGACGATTTTAGCCGCGATGAGAATCGAGTCGGTTGAACACGCGGTCGGGCTGTCATCCAGCCGACGCGGGCAATGAGTAAGGGTTGTCACGCGACAGCAAATCCACAACTTTTACAACCATTGAAGCCTCATGAAGGTGGTGGTGATTACTGGCGAAACGTCGTACTCTGATTGTAAATGTTGTGGATTTGCTCTACACTATACACTACATTATACACTACACTATATACTACTATACACTACACTATACACTACACTATACACTACTATACACTACACTATACACTACACCAGGGGTTCTCAAACTTTTTAAACAGGGGGCCAGTTCACTGTCCCTCAGACCGTTGGAGGGCCGGACGATAGTTAAAAAAAAAACGATGAACAAATTCTTATGCACACTGCATATATCTTATTTTGAAGTGAAGAAACAAAACGGGTACAAATACAATATTTAAAATGAAGAACAAGTAAAGTTAAATCAACAAACTTGCCAGTATTTCAATGGGAACTATGGGCCTGCTTTTGGCTAATGAGATAGTCAATGTCCGGTTCCATATTTGTCACTGCTAGTCGTAACAAGTGATGCAAGTGTGCATCCGTTAGTCTAGATCTGGTTGGAGATTTTAAATGTTTAATTCTGGAAAAAGTCTGTTCACAGACATAAGTGCTGCCAAAGATGGTTGTGGCTGAGATGAGGATATGTCTCAGAGGGGAGAGATGCATAGAAATTATGAAGGCTGCTTGACATGAATGCGTCTTTCAGAGAGTCACAATTCTGCAGTTCAGCCAGTTCCATTTGGTAAATTGTATCCACATTTTCAATGTCAATAGAAAATGGATTACGGAAAAGCTGTATGTCCTGTTCATGGAGATGAAGCTCTTTAAATCCAAATTGGAACTCCTTTTGCAATTTTTCCAGTGAATCCACACATGTTTTGTTTGGGAATGCAACCAATGGGTTTTCCGCTAACAGATTTTGAGTTGTGGGGAGATGGCAGAAGTTTTCCTCCTTCACTTGTTTGATGAGGAGGCCTAATTTTACTTCAAATGCTTTGACATGTGATTGCATATCACAGATGAGCTTCCCCTTTCCTTGAAGTTGCACATTGAAACTGTTGAGTAGCTCTGTTACATCTGTCAGAAAGGCAATGTGCCATTTTTATTCTGCATCATTGAGCATATGTAGTAGTACTAATCACATTCCTGCATTTCCCATAAATATGCTAAATTCCTCTTGATATGCAAATTATTTTGTCAAGGCGTTCTTTCCCCCGTTTCCAACCCAGCTTATATATGCTCCAAGCTCGTGTGCTGTTTCATTCAGACGCTGTCTCCCCGACAGACCTGGTTTTCACCTGAGGACGGCTGCTTGTGTTGTGGCCGAAACGTCGTGAGAATTATTTTATTATGTTTTATTATTTTATTATTTGCCTTCTATGTGACTTTACCGAAAAAACCAAGAAGATGAATCCCTGCAGTCACGAAAGCTTTAAATCGAAAGATATCCTCTCCTGTAGATGTTCCTTTGATGCTTTGCAGTGCAGCAAGCTCTTCTGTGACTTCGAAATAGTCATTCGTCCCACGAATAAAAATTAGAAGTTGTGCAGAATCACGAACATTATTGCTTTCGTCGAGTGCCAAGGAAAAATAGGAAAGTTTTTTTGTGGAGTTTTGCAAATGCTGATGCAAATTGTCTCCCATTTCTTCAATCCTCCGTGTAATTGTAGGTCCTGAAAGACTCACTGTACTAAATAAATCGGCCTTCTCTGGACACATCTCTTTGGCAACAGAAAGAAGGCATTCTTTAATAAATTCTCCCTCCACGAATGGTCTGCCAGTGCACGCTATTAGCTTGGCAACTTGAAAACTTGCTCGCAGTGATGAAATATTTAGCTGCTTCTGCTTCACAAAAGTATTTTGCTGAGTTGTTAATGTATTTTTCAGTTTTAATATTTTATCTTTTCTTACTTCTCCGACCAAACAATCATATTTATCTTTATGTTGAGTTTCATAGTGTCGACGTAAATTGTATTCTTTGAACACAAACACTATATTCTGGCATATCAGACACACAGCTCTTTCCTTGTACTGCTTGAAGAAGTAATCATAAGTCCACTGTTATTTGAATATCCTACACTCCGAGTCAATTTTTCTCTTTCTTGACATCATTGTTTCCTAGGGAGTCAAAATTGCTATTAGTAAAATACCAATATATATAGTGCTACAAAAACAATATACCAGCAATAACTTTGCCCACACAGAGACATACAGACTGCACTGCCCATCAATGCAGTCGGATTGGGGGAACTCCGCCCCCTCTCCCTCTTCCACCAATGACCGTCCTTCTCATGTAGAAAAAAAGTAACAGACAGGCAGCGGCGGCAAAAACACCCGGCGGGCCGGATAAATGTCCTCGGCGGGCCGCATGTGGCCCGCGGGCCGTAGTTTGAGGACCCCTGCACTACACTATACACTACTATACACTACACTATACACTAATATACACTACACTATACACTACTATACACTACACTATACACACTACACTACTATACACTACACTATACACTACACTATACACTACACTATACACTACACTATACACTATACAATATACTACACTATACACTACACTATACACTACTATACACTACACTATACATTACACTATACACTACACTATACACTACTATACACTACACTATACACTACACTATACACTACACTATACACATTACACTACTATACACTACACTATATACTACACTATACACTACACTATACACTACACTACTATACACTACACTATACACTACTATACACTACACTATACACTACACTATACACTACACTACTATACACTACACTATACACTACACTACTATACACTACACTATATACTACACTATACACTACACTATTCACTAGTGCTGTACTGGTGACGAATTGGCCACATTCTGTTTACGTGACAATCCTTACGAGTTGGCTGTGTTGGGTGGTGGCGGATTTAACGACACATTTATATATCCGCGATCTAACCCCCAACAAAATCTACGTTATGGAAAATCGATTATTTTTATTTTAACAAAAAAAATCGATTTTACCCCTCAACGATTGCATTTCCAATTACACTATCAACATCGTAGTCGATAGCAACAACAACGACAACTTACATTGGGAAATCTCTCAAATTGATCTGAAAGCCCTTCGCGCGTTAAGAAAACGGCTCCAGGGGAAGTGGATATCACAGGGCCACTGCTGAGTTCCCCTTCTTGTTCAAGTGGCGCTCGCGTGCACACAGAGAGGCCCGCGGAAGTGGACATCACAGAGCCGCTGCCGTGTGTGTGCGGAGTGGCGGTGTAGCAGCGGTTTGCACCACTGCGCTGCGAGCCCGGCGACCCGAGTTCGATTCACGGCCAACACTGGTGACAATTATCTGAACCTGTCATGGGCCTCTCCCCTAGGTCGACTTAACCTAAAATGAGTACCTTGATGTGGTGTACAAACATCGCTGCCCCACCCCACCCCCCCGTGTGCCATCTCGGCCTTCATTAAGTGGCCCTACTCGCCAACAGCACTTGCCCCGACAGTCTGTTGAGGCCACCCGGGGGACCTTTGTCTGTGTGTGGTTGCAGACATGACGGAGCCCACGACGGGACCTCACGTGGAGGAGAACAAACCCAGCACGGGCATCTTCCTCGAGGTGCCCAAGACGGGCAGCGTGGCCGTGGGTGAGGCCCCCCCCTCCCACCCTCCCACCCACTCTCACCCTCCCACTCTCACCCTCCCACCTCTCACCCCCTCCCACTCTCACCCCCTCCCACTCTCACCCTACCACCCTCACCCCCTCCCCCCATCCCCCCCACACCCCTCCCCATCCCCCCCTCCCCCCATCCCCCCCTCCACTCACACCTTCCCCCCCCCTCCATCTCCCCATCCCCCCCTCCCTCACCCCCCCCGCCCCCCTTCCCATTCTCCCCCCATACCACCCTACCCCCCTCCCACCCCCCCTCCTCTCTCCCTTTGCACCCACCCCCCTCCTACCCCCCACCTCGCACCCTCCCCTCCCTCTCCAACCCTGCCAACCCCCCCCCTCCCCCCATCCCCCCCTCCCCCATCCCCCCCATCCCCCCACCCCCCCTCCCTTCATCCCCCCTCCCCCCATCCCTCTCCCCCTCCCACACCTCCCCCCTCCCGCCCTCGCCTCACAACCCCCTCCCACCCCCACCATGTGGCACCACGAGCGTCTGTGCTCTCGTCTGCGTTGCAGGAGCCGACACCCTCTTCGTGGCCAAGGTGTCTGGAGAAGGAGTCGGGAAGAAGCCGGTGGTGAAGTGGTTCAAGGTTGGTTCTGACGCTCAGGGGTGGGGGGAGGGGGGGCGAGGGGGAGGGGGTGGAGAGTTTGGGCACTGGGAACGGACATCTCTGAAGTTTGTGGAATCAATGTCTATTGGGACTCAACTCAAAGGGAGACCATCGTTTAGATTGAGATCAGCCCCAGGAGACCGGGTGTCAGGATCAGAGTCTTGGGACTTGGAACCAGGAGAACGGGTGTCAGGATCAGAGTCCTGAGACTTGGAACCAGCAGACCTGGTGTCATGATCAGAGTCCTGAGACTTGGAACCAGGAGACCGGGTGTCAGGATCAGAGTCTTGGGACTTGGAACCAGGAGACCGGGTGTCAGGATCAGAGTCTTGAGACTTGGAACCAGCAGACCGGGTGTCAGGATCAGAGTCTTGAGACTTGGAACCAGCAGACCGGGTGTCAGGATCAGAGTCTTGACACTTGGAACCAGCAGACCGGGTGTCAGGATCAGAGTCTTGACACTTGGAACCAGCAGACCGGGTGTCAGGATCAGAGTCTTGACACTTGGAACCAGGAGACCGGGTGTCAGGATCAAAGTCTTGAGACTTGGAACCAGGAGACCGGGTGTCAGGATCAGAGTCCTGAGACTTGGAACCAGCAGACCGGCTTTCAGGATGTAGAGAGGGCACGAGGTTTTCTATCGCCGCTTGTTGAGATGGGGAGGGGGGAAGACGATGAATCGAAGGCCCCTTTGTCCGCAACTCATCGGAGGCACTCGCCCCCCTGGCGTTGTGGTGGCGGTGGTGGTGGCACAGGGGAAGTGGCTGGACCTGGCGAGCAAGGCCGGGAAGCACCTCCAGTTCAAGGAGAACTACGACAGGAACACAAAGGTGAGAGATGCAGCTCCACCAGTCAGCTCCACCACTCAGCTCCACCACTCAGCTCCACCTCCACCACTCAGCTCCATCTCCACCACTCAGCTCCACCTCTCAGCTCCATCTCCACCACTCAGCTCCACCACTCAGCTCCATCTCCACCACTCAGCTCCACCACTCAGCTCCATCTCCACCACTCAGCTCCACCACTCAGCTCCACCTCCACCACTCAGCTCCACCACTCAGCTCCACCTCCACCACTCAGTTCCACCACTCAGCTCCATCTCCACCACTCAGCTCCATCTCCACCACTCAGCTCCACCTCCACCACTCAGCTCCACCTCTCAGCTCCACCTCCATCTCTCAGCTCCACCACTCAGCTCCATCTCCACTACTCAGCTCCATCCTCACCACTCAGCTCCACCACTCAGCTCCACCTCCACCACTCAGCTCCATCATTCAGTTCTACCACTCAGCTCCATCCCCACCACTCAGCTCCATTTCACTCAGCTCCATCCCCACCACTCAGCTCCACCACTCAGTTCCATCCCCACCACTCAGCTCCACCTCCACCACTCAGCTCCATCCCCACCACTCAGCTCCATTTCACTCAGCTCCATCCCCACCACTCAGCTCCATCTCCACCACTCAGCTCCATTTCACTCAGCTCCACCTCCACCACTCAGCTCCACCTCCACCACTCAGCTCCATCATTCAGTTCTACCACTCAGCTCCATCCCCACCACTCAGCTCCATTTCACTCAGCTCCATCCCCACCACTCAGCTCCACCACTCAGTTCCATCCCCACCACTCAGCTCCACCTCCACCACTCAGCTCCATTTCACTCAGCTCCACCTCCACCACTCAGCTCCACCTCCACCACTCAGCTCCATCATTCAGTTCTACCACTCAGCTCCATCCCCACCACTCAGCTCCATTTCACTCAGCTCCATCCCCACCACTCAGCTCCACCACTCAGTTCCATCCCCACCACTCAGCTCCACCTCCACCACTCAGCTCCATCCCCACCACTCAGCTCCATTTCACTCAGCTCCATCTCCACCACTCAGCTCCATCCCCACCACTCAGCTCCATTTCACTCAGCTCCATCTCCACCACTCAGCTCCATCCCCACCACTCAGCTCCACCACTCAGTTCCATCCCCACCACTCAGCTCCATCTCCACCACTCAGCTCCACCACTCAGCTCTACCACTCAGCTCCATTTCACTCAGCTCCATCTCCACCACTCAGCTCCATTTCACTCAGCTCCACCTCCACCACTCAGCTCCATCTCCACCACTCAGCTCTACCACTCAGCTCCATTTCACTCAGCTCCATCTCCACCACTCAGCTCCATTTCACTCAGCTCCACCTCCACCACTCAGCTCCATCTCCACCACTCAGCTCTACCACTCAGCTCCATTTCACTCAGCTCCATCTCCACCACTCAGCTCCATTTCACTCAGCTCCACCTCCACCACTCAGCTCCATCTCCACCACTCAGCTCTACCACTCAGCTCCATTTCACTCAGCTCCATCTCCACCACTCAGCTCCATTTCACTCAGCTCCACCTCCACCACTCAGCTCCATCTCCACCACTCAGCTCTACCACTCAGCTCCATTTCACTCAGCTCCATCTCCACCACTCAGCTCCATTTCACTCAGCTCCACCTCCACCACTCAGCTCCACCTCCACCACTCAGCTCCACCACTCAGCTCTACCACTCAGCTCCATTTCACTCAGCTCCACCTCCACCACTCAGCTCCATCTCCACCACTCAGCTCCACCACTCAGTTCCACCACTCAGCTCCATCCCTTTGACCTGTCGGAGGGGAACTCATTCAACGCGGCCGCCCCTCTGCTTGACCCCCCCCCCCCCCCCGTGCCCCAGATCTACTCGTACGAGATGAGAATCATCAAGGCCAAGGAGAGCTACGCGGGCAGCTACCGCTGCGAGGTGTCGGTGCGCGACAAAGCCGACACCGCCTACTTCGACCTCACCGTGGAAGGTGAGCGGCTGGTGGCGATGGTGAGCGGTGGTGAGCGGCGGTGAGCGACGGTGGTGAGCGGCGGGTGGCGGTGGTGAGCGACGGTGGTGAGCGGCGGGTGGCGGTGGTGAGCGACGGTGGTGAGCGGCGGGTGGTGGTGGTGAGCGGTGGTGAGTGGTGGTGAGCGGCGGGTGGCGGTGGTGAGCGACGGTGGTGAGCGGCGGGTGGCGGTGGTGAGCGGTGGTGAGCGGTGGTGAGCGGCGGGTGGCGGTGGTGAGCAGCGGGTGGTGGTGGTGAGCGGTGGTGAGTGGTGGTGAACGGCGGGTGGCGGTGGTGAGCGGTGGTGAGCGGTGGTGAACGGCGGACAGACAGCCCATGGGGGCCAGCAACTCCGCTGTTGTGACGCATCTCACGTTCGCGATGTCTCACTCCTTGTAGCCCCCCCCCCTTCCCGTCTCTCTCCACTTGGAATTAACTTCCTCTGTATGTTGGGCAGCGCTGCTACCCATAGACTCAACACTGTCACCCATAGACTCAACACTGTCACCCAAAGACTCAACACTGTCACCCATAGACTCAACGCTGTCACCCATAGACTCAACACTGTCACCCATAGACTCAACACTACCACCCATATACTCAACACTGTCACCCAAAGACTCAACACTGTCACCCATAGACTCAACACTGTCACCCATAGACTCAACACTGCCACCCATAGACTCAACACTGCCACCCATAGACTCAACACTGCCACCCATAGACTCAACACTGCCACCCATAGACTCAACACTGCCACCCATAGACTCAACACTGTCACCCATAGACTCAACACTACCCATAGACTCAACACTGCTACCCATAGACTCAACACTGCTAGCCATAGACTCAACACTGCTACCCATAGACTCAACACTGCTACCCATAGACTCAACACTGCTAGCCATAGACTCAGCACTGCTACCCATAGACTCAACACTACCACCCATAGACTCAACACTGCCACCCATAGACTCAACACTGCCACCCATATACTCAACACTGCTACCCATAGACTCAACACTACCACCCATAGACTCAACACTACCACCCATAGACTCAACACTGCCACCCATAGACTCAACACTGCTACCCATAGACTCAACACTACCACCCATAGACTCAACACTGCCACCCATAGACTCAACACTGCCACCCATAGACTCAACACTTCCCATAGACTCAAAACTGCTACCAATTGACTCAACACTGCCACCCCTAGACTCATCACTGCTACCCATAGACTCATCACTGCCACCCATAGACTCACCACTGCACCATAGACTCAACACTACACCATTGACTCAACACTGTCACCCATAGACTCAACACTGCACCATAGACTCAACACTACCACCCATAGACTCAACGCTGTCACCCATAGACTCAACACTGCTACCCATAGACTCAACACTGCTAGCCATAGAC
Source organism: Lethenteron reissneri (assembly GCF_015708825.2). Classification (NCBI taxonomy): domain Eukaryota; kingdom Metazoa; phylum Chordata; class Hyperoartia; order Petromyzontiformes; family Petromyzontidae; genus Lethenteron; species Lethenteron reissneri. Next base: position 6,943,440 of record NC_083846.1, read on the forward strand.
TCAACACTGCTACCCATAGACTCAACACTGCTACCCATAGACTCAACACTGCTAGCCATAGACTCAGCACTGCTACCCATAGACTCAACACTACCACCCATAGACTCAACACTGCCACCCATAGACTCAACACTGCCACCCATATACTCAACACTGCTACCCATAGACTCAACACTACCACCCATAGACTCAACACTACCACCCATAGACTCAACACTGCCACCCATAGACTCAACACTGCTACCCATAGACTCAACACTACCACCCATAGACTCAACACTGCCACCCATAGACTCAACACTGCCACCCATAGACTCAACACTTCCCATAGACTCAAAACTGCTGCCAATTGACTCAACACTGCCACCCCTAGACTCATCACTGCTACCCATAGACTCATCACTGCCACCCATAGACTCACCACTGCACCATAGACTCAACACTACACCATTGACTCAACACTGCACCATTGACTCAACATTGCACCATAGACTCAACACTGCCACCCATAGACTCAACACTGCTACCCATAGACTCAACACTGCTACCCATAGACTCGACACTGCTACCCATAGACTCAACACTGCTACCCATAGACTCAACACTGCTACCCATAGACTCACACTGCCACCCATAGACTCAACACTGCTACCCATAGACTCAACACTGCTACCCATAGACTCAACACTGCTACCCATAGACTCAAAACTGCTACCCATAGACTCAACACTGCTACCCATAGACTCAACACTGCTACCCATAGACTCAAAACTGCTACCCATAGACTCAACACTACCACCCATAGACTCAACACTGCCACCCATAGACTCAACACTGCCACCCATAGACTCAACACTTCCCATAGACTCAAAACTGCTACCAATTGACTCAACACTGCCACCCCTAGACTCATCACTGCTACCCATAGACTCATCACTGCCACCCGTAGACTCACCACTGCACCATAGACTCAACACTACACCATTGACTCAACACTGTCACCCATAGACTCAACACTGCACCATATCCTCAACACTAACACCCATAGACTCAACGCTGTCACCCATAGACTCAACACTGCTACCCATAGACTCAACACTGCTAGCCATAGACTCAACACTGCTACCCATAGACTCAACACTGCTACCCATAGACTCAACACTGCTAGCCATAGACTCAGCACTGCTACCCATAGACTCAACACTACCACCCATAGACTCAACACTGCCACCCATAGACTCAACACTGTCACCCATAGACTCAACACTGCTACCCATAGACTCAACACTACCACCCATAGACTCAACACTGCCACCCATAGACTCAACACTACCACCCATAGACTCAACACTGCCACCCATAGACTCAACACTGCTACCCATAGACTCAACACTACCACCCATAGACTCAACACTGCCACCCATAGACTCAACACTGCCACCCATAGACTCAACACTTCCCATAGACTCAAAACTGCTGCCAATTGACTCAACACTGCCACCCCTAGACTCATCACTGCTACCCATAGACTCATCACTGCCACCCATAGACTCACCACTGCACCATAGACTCAACACTACACCATTGACTCAACACTGCACCATTGACTCAACACTGCACCATAGACTCAACACTGCCACCCATAGACTCAACACTGCTACCCATAGACTCAACACTGCTACCCATAGACTCGACACTGCTACCCATAGACTCAACACTGCTACCCATAGACTCAACACTGCTACCCATAGACTCACACTGCCACCCATAGACTCAACACTGCTACCCATAGACTCAACACTGCTACCCATAGACTCAACACTGCTACCCATAGACTCAAAACTGCTACCCATAGACTCAACACTGCCACCCATAGACTCAACACTACCACCCATAGACTCAACACTGCACCATAGACTCAACACTGCCATCCATAGACTCAACACTGTCACCCATCGACTGAACACTGCCACCCATAGACTCAACACTGCCACCCATAGACTCAACACTACCACCCATAGACTCAACACTGTCACCCATAGACTCAACACTGCACCATAGACTCAACACTACCACCCATAGACTCAACACTGTCACCCAAATACTCAACACTGTCACCCATAGACTCAACGCTGTCACCCATAGACTCAACACTGCCACCCATAGACTCAACACTGCCACCCATAGACTCAACACTGCTACCCATAGACTCAACACTGCTACCCATAGACTCAACACTACCACCCATAGACTCAACACTGCCACCCATAGACTCAACACTGCCACTCATATACTCAACACTGCTACCCATAGACTCAACACTACCACCCATAGACTCAACACTACCACCCATAGACTCAACACTGCCACCCATAGACTCAACACTGTTACCCATAGACTCAACACTACCACCCATAGACTCAACACTGCCACCCATAGACTCAACACTGCCACCCATAGACTCAACACTTCCCATAGACTCAAAACTGCTGCCAATTGACTCAACACTGCCACCCCTAGACTCATCACTGCTACCCATAGACTCATCACTGCCACCCATAGACTCACCACTGCACCATAGACTCAACACTACACCATTGACTCAACACTGCACCATTGACTCAACACTGCACCATAGACTCAACACTGCCACCCATAGACTCAACACTGCTACCCATAGACTCAACACTGCTACCCATAGACTCGACACTGCTACCCATAGACTCAACACTGCTACCCATAGACTCAACACTGCTACCCATAGACTCAACACTGCTACCCATAGACTCGACACTGCTACCCATAGACTCAACACTGCCACCCATAGACTCAACACTGTTACCCATAGACTCAACACTACCACCCATAGACTCAACACTACCACCCATAGACTCAACACTGCCACCCATAGACTCAACACTGCCACCCATAGACTCAACACTTCCCATAGACTCAAAACTGCTGCCAATTGACTCAACACTGCCACCCCTAGACTCGCAACTGCTACCCATAGACTCAACACTGCTACCCATAGACTCAACACTGCTACCCATAGACTCACACTGCCACCCATAGACTCAACACTGCTACCCATAGACTCAACACTGCTACCCATAGACTCAACACTGCTACCCATAGACTCAAAACTGCTACCCATAGACTCAACACTGCTACCCATAGACTCAACACTGCTACCCATAGACTCAAAACTGCTACCCATAGACTCAACACTACCACCCATAGACTCAACACTGCCACCCATAGACTCAACACTGCCACCCATAGACTCAACACTTCCCATAGACTCAAAACTGCTACCAATTGACTCAACACTGCCACCCCTAGACTCATCACTGCTACCCATAGACTCATCACTGCCACCCGTAGACTCACCACTGCACCATAGACTCAACACTACACCATTGACTCAACACTGTCACCCATAGACTCAACACTGCACCATAGACTCAACACTACCACCCATAGACTCAACGCTGTCACCCATAGACTCAACACTGCTACCCATAGACTCAACACTGCTAGCCATAGACTCAACACTGCTACCCATAGACTCAACACTGCTACCCATAGACTCAACACTGCTAGCCATAGACTCAGCACTGCTACCCATAGACTCAACACTACCACCCATAGACTCAACACTGCCACCCATAGACTCAACACTGCCACCCATAGACTCAACACTGCTACCCATAGACTCAACACTACCACCCATAGACTCAACACTGCCACCCATAGACTCAACACTACCACCCATAGACTCAACACTGCCACCCATAGACTCAACACTGCTACCCATAGACTCAACACTACCACCCATAGACTCAACACTGCCACCCATAGACTCAACACTGCCACCCATAGACTCAACACTTCCCATAGACTCAAAACTGCTGCCAATTGACTCAACACTGCCACCCCTAGACTCATCACTGCTACCCATAGACTCATCACTGCCACCCATAGACTCACCACTGCACCATAGACTCAACACTACACCATTGACTCAACACTGCACCATTGACTCAACACTGCACCATAGACTCAACACTGCCACCCATAGACTCAACACTGCTACCCATAGACTCAACACTGCTACCCATAGACTCGACACTGCTACCCATAGACTCAACACTGCTACCCATAGACTCAACACTGCTACCCATAGACTCACACTGCCACCCATAGACTCAACACTGCTACCCATAGACTCAACACTGCTACCCATAGACTCAACACTGCTACCCATAGACTCAAAACTGCTACCCATAGACTCAACACTGCCACCCATAGACTCAACACTACCACCCATAGACTCAACACTGCACCATAGACTCAACACTGCCATCCATAGACTCAACACTATCACCCATCGACTGAACACTGCCACCCATAGACTCAACACTGCCACCCATAGACTCAACACTACCACCCATAGACTCAACACTGTCACCCATAGACTCAACACTGCACCATAGACTCAACACTACCACCCATAGACTCAACACTGTCACCCAAATACTCAACACTGTCACCCATAGACTCAACGCTGTCACCCATAGACTCAACACTGCCACCCATAGACTCAACACTGCCACCCATAGACTCAACACTGCTACCCATAGACTCAACACTGCTACCCATAGACTCAACACTACCACCCATAGACTCAACACTGCCACCCATAGACTCAACACTGCCACTCATATACTCAACACTGCTACCCATAGACTCAACACTACCACCCATAGACTCAACACTACCACCCATAGACTCAACACTGCCACCCATAGACTCAACACTGTTACCCATAGACTCAACACTACCACCCATAGACTCAACACTGCCACCCATAGACTCAACACTGCCACCCATAGACTCAACACTTCCCATAGACTCAAAACTGCTGCCAATTGACTCAACACTGCCACCCCTAGACTCATCACTGCTACCCATAGACTCATCACTGCCACCCATAGACTCACCACTGCACCATAGACTCAACACTACACCATTGACTCAACACTGCACCATTGACTCAACACTGCACCATAGACTCAACACTGCCACCCATAGACTCAACACTGCTACCCATAGACTCAACACTGCTACCCATAGACTCGACACTGCTACCCATAGACTCAACACTGCTACCCATAGACTCAACACTGCTACCCATAGACTCAACACTGCTACCCATAGACTCGACACTGCTACCCATAGACTCAACACTGCCACCCATAGACTCAACACTGTTACCCATAGACTCAACACTACCACCCATAGACTCAACACTACCACCCATAGACTCAACACTGCCACCCATAGACTCAACACTGCCACCCATAGACTCAACACTTCCCATAGACTCAAAACTGCTGCCAATTGACTCAACACTGCCACCCCTAGACTCATCACTGCTACCCATAGACTCATCACTGCCACCCATAGACTCACCACTGCACCATAGACTCAACACTACACCATTGACTCAACACTGCACCATTGACTCAACACTGCACCATAGACTCAACACTGCCACCCATAGACTCAACACTGCTACCCATAGACTCAACACTGCTACCCATAGACTCGACACTGCTACCCATAGACTCAACACTGCTACCCATAGACTCAACACTGCTACCCATAGACTCACACTGCCACCCATAGACTCAACACTGCTACCCATAGACTCAACACTGCTACCCATAGACTCAACACTGCTACCCATAGACTCAAAACTGCTACCCATAGACTCAACACTGCCACCCATAGACTCAACACTACCACCCATAGACTCAACACTGCACCATAGACTCAACACTGCCATCCATAGACTCAACACTGTCACCCATCGACTGAACACTGCCACCCATAGACTCAACACTGCCACCCATAGACTCAACACTACCACCCATAGACTCAACACTGTCACCCATAGACTCAACACTGCACCATAGACTCAACACTACCACCCATAGACTCAACACTGTCACCCAAAGACTCAACACTGTCACCCATAGACTCAACGCTGTCACCCATAGACTCAACACTGCCACCCATAGACTCAACACTGCCACCCATAGACTCAACACTGCTACCCATAGACTCAACACTACCACCCATAGACTCAACACTGCCACCCATAGACTCAACACTGCCACCCATATACTCAACACTGCTACCCATAGACTCAACACTACCACCCATAGACTCAACACTACCACCCATAGACTCAACACTGCCACCCATAGACTCAACACTGTTACCCATAGACTCAACACTACCACCCATAGACTCAACACTGCCACCCATAGACTCAACACTGCCACCCATAGACTCAACACTTCCCATAGACTCAAAACTGCTGCCAATTGACTCAACACTGCCACCCCTAGACTCATCACTGCTACCCATAGACTCATCACTGCCACCCATAGACTCACCACTGCACCATAGACTCAACACTACACCATTGACTCAACACTGCACCATTGACTCAACACTGCACCATAGACTCAACACTGCCACCCATAGACTCAACACTGCTACCCATAGACTCAACACTGCTACCCATAGACTCGACACTGCTACCCATAGACTCAACACTGCTACCCATAGACTCAACACTGCTACCCATAGACTCAACACTGCCACCCATAGACTCAACACTACCACCCATAGACTCAACACTGCTACCCATAGACTCAACACTGCTACCCATAGACTCAACACTGCTACCCATAGACTCAACACTGCTACCCATAGACTCAACACTGTTACCCATAGACTCAACACTACACCATTGACTCAACACTGCACCATTGACTCAACACTGCACCATAGACTCAACACTGCCACCCATAGACTCAACACTGCTACCCATAGACTCAACACTGCTACCCATAGACTCGACACTGCTACCCATAGACTCAACACTGCTACCCATAGACTCAACACTGCTACCCATAGACTCAACACTGCTACCCATAGACTCGACACTGCTACCCATAGACTCAACACTGCCAACCATAGACTCAACACTGTTACCCATAGACTCAACACTACCACCCATAGACTCAACACTACCACCCATAGACTCAACACTGCCACCCATAGACTCAACACTGCCACCCATAGACTCAACACTTCCCATAGACTCAAAACTGCTGCAAATTGACTCAACACTGCCACCCCTAGACTCATCACTGCTACCCATAGACTCATCACTGCCACCCATAGACTCACCACTGCACCATAGACTCAACACTACACCATTGACTCAACACTGCACCATTGACTCAACACTGCACCATAGACTCAACACTGCCACCCATAGACTCAACACTGCTACCCATAGACTCAACACTGCTACCCATAGACTCGACACTACTACCCATAGACTCAACACTGCTACCCATAGACTCAACACTGCTACCCATAGACTCACACTGCCACCCATAGACTCAACACTGCTACCCATAGACTCAACACTGCTACCCATAGACTCAACACTGCTACCCATAGACTCAAAACTGCTACCCATAGACTCAACACTGCCACCCATAGACTCAACACTACCACCCATAGACTCAACACTGCACCATAGACTCAACACTGCCATCCATAGACTCAACACTGTCACCCATCGACTGAACACTGCCACCCATAGACTCAACACTGCCACCCATAGACTCAACACTACCACCCATAGACTCAACACTGTCACCCATAGACTCAACACTGCACCATAGACTCAACACTACCACCCATAGACTCAACACTGTCACCCAAAGACTCAACACTGTCACCCATAGACTCAACGCTGTCACCCATAGACTCAACACTGCCACCCATAGACTCAACACTGCCACCCATAGACTCAACACTGCTACCCATAGACTCAACACTACCACCCATAGACTCAACACTGCCACCCATAGACTCAACACTGCCACCCATATACTCAACACTGCTACCCATAGACTCAACACTACCACCCATAGACTCAACACTACCACCCATAGACTCAACACTGCCACCCATAGACTCAACACTGTTACCCATAGACTCAACACTACCACCCATAGACTCAACACTGCCACCCATAGACTCAACACTGCCACCCATAGACTCAACACTTCCCATAGACTCAAAACTGCTGCCAATTGACTCAACACTGCCACCCCTAGACTCATCACTGCTACCCATAGACTCATCACTGCAACCCATAGACTCACCACTGCACCATAGACTCAACACTACACCATTGACTCAACACTGCACCATTGACTCAACACTGCACCATAGACTCAACACTGCCACCCATAGACTCAACACTGCTACCCATAGACTCAACACTGCTACCCATAGACTCGACACTGCTACCCATAGACTCAACACTGCTACCCATAGACTCAACACTGCTACCCATAGACTCAACACTGCCACCCATAGACTCAACACTACCACCCATAGACTCAACACTGCTACCCATAGACTCAACACTGCTACCCATAGACTCAACACTGCTACCCATAGACTCAACACTGCTACCCATAGACTCAACACTGCTACCCATAGACTCAACACTGCCACCCATAGACTCAACACTACCACCCATAGACTCAACACTGCACCATAGACTCAACACTGCCACCCATAGACTCAACACTGCCACCCATAGACTCAACACTGCCACCCATAGACTCAACACTGCCACCCATAGCCTCAACACTGCCACCCATAGACTCAACACTGCCAACCATAGACTCAACACTGCCACCCATAGACTCAACACTGCCACCCATAGACTCAACACTACCACCCATAGACTCAACACTACCACCCATAGGCTCAACACTGCACCATAGACTCAACACTGCCACCCATAGACTCAACACTGCCACCCATCGACTGAACACTGCCACCCATAGACTCAACACTGCCACCCATAGACTCAACACTGCCACCCATAGACTCAACATTGCCACCCATAGACTCAACACTGCCACCCATAGACTCAACACTGCCACCCATAGACTCAACACTGCCACCCATAGCCTCAACACTGCCACCCATAGACTCAACACTGCCACCCATAGACTCAACACTGCCACCCATAGACTCAACACTGCCACCCATAGACTCAACACTGCCACCCATAGACTCAACACTGCCACCCATAGACTCAACACTGCCAACCATAGACTTCGCCTTGCTCCGGAGTGGGGTGAGCAAGCCATTTGCAGACCAGCACATTTACCTTTGCCGTGGCCGAGCAGCAGTGGACTCCTGCTGTCTGTTTGCTCTCTCTTTGTGGCAGCTCCTGCCGAGTCCGCCATGGATCTGAGAGCCGCGTTCAGAAGATCGTGAGTGGAACAAGAACCCGCACGCACCCTAGAACTTCCTCGTCTCCTGCATCAGAGTGGCGAGACTCTGATCCTGACACCCAGTCTCCTGGATCTGAGACTCAATGATGAGTCTGATCCTGACACCCAGTCTCCTGGATCTGAGACTTAATGATGAGTCTGATCCTGTCACCCAGTCTCCTGGTTCTGAAAATCAATGAGGAGTCTGATCCTGACACACAGTCTCCTGGATCTGAGACTTAATGACGAGTCTGATCCTGACACCCAGTCTCCTGGATCTGAGACTCAATGAGGAGTCTGATCCTGACACCCAGTCTCCTGGATCTGAAACTCAATGAGGAGTCTGATCCTGACACCCAGTCTCCTGGATCCGAGACTCAATGATGAGTCTGATCCTGACACATGGTCTCCTGGATCTGAAACTCAGTGAGGAGTCTGATTCTGACACCCAGTCTCCTGGATCCGAGACTCAATGAGGAGTCTGATCCTGACACCCAGTCTCCTGGAAACGAGACTCAATGATGAGTCTGATCCTGACACCCGTCTCCTGGATCTGAGACTCAATGAGGAGTCTGATCCTGACACCCAGTCTCCTGGATCTGAGACTCAATGAGGAGTCTGATCCTGACACCCAGTCTTTTGGATCTGAGACTCAATGAGGAGGCTGATCCTGACACACAGTCTCCTGGATCAGAGACTCAATGATGAGTCTGATCCTGACACCCAGTCTCCTGGATCTGAGACTCAATGAGGAGTCTGATCCTGACACCCAGTCTCCTGGATCCGAGACTCAATAATGAGTCTGATCCTGACACCCAGTCTCCTGGATCCGAGACTCAATGAGGAGTCTGATCCTGACACCCAGTCTCCTGGTTCTGAGACTCAATGAGGAGTCTGATCCTGACACCCAGTCTCCTGGTTCTGAGACTCAATGACGAGTCTGATCCTGACACCCAGCCTCCTGGATCTGAGACTCAATGAGGAGTCTGATCCTGACACCCAGTCTCCTGGTTCTGAGACTCAATGAGGACTGTGATCTAGACCCCGGTCTCCTGGATCCGAGACTCAGTGAGGACAATAATCGTGAAACCCGGTCTCCTATAGACCCCAGTCTAATCCTGAAACCCGGCCTCTTGGATCAGAGTCTCAGTGAAGACTTTGATCCAGATTTTTGGCCTCCTGGATCACAGTCTCCATCAAGACTCCGATCCAGAATATTGGCCTCCTGAGATGCCAGTTTCTCAGGCACCCCAATGTAAACCACCCCACTTGTGCGTGCCTCGTGAGTGAACGTCTCGCCCGTGAGACATGAGCTGTCAAACTCAAATTCACGTGTGGTGGGTTGTTATTGTTGTTGATGGTTACAGGAGCGGCGGAGAGGATGCGGGCGAGCTGGATTTCAGTGGCCTACTGAAGAAAGGGTACGACCATCTTCTCTCTCTCCGTCTCTGTCTCTGTGTGTGTATCTCTCTCTGTCTGTGTGTGTGTCTCTGTGTGTTTGTCTCTCTCTCTGTCTCTGTGTGTGTGTCTCTCTCTCTGTGTGTGTGTGTCTCTCTCTGTCTCTGTGTGTGTGTCTCTCTCTCTCTGCCTGTGTGTGTGTCTCTCTCTGTCTCTGTTGTCTGTGTGTCTCTCTCTGTCTCTGTCTGTGTGTCTCTCTTTGTCTCTGTGTGTGTGTCTCTCTCTCTGTCTCTGTTGTCTGTGTGTCTCTCTCTGTCTCTGTCTGTGTGTCTCTCTTTGTCTCTCTGTGTGTGTCTCTCTCTCTGTCTCTGTGTGTGTGTCTCTCTCTCTCAGTGTGTGTCTCTCTTTCTCTGTGTGTCTCTCTCTGTCTGTGTGTGTGTCTCTCTCTGTCTGTTTCTCTCTCTGTGTGTGTCTCTCTCTGTCTGTGTGTGTGTGTATCTCTCTCTGTGTGTGTGTCTGTGTGTCTCTCCCTCTCTCTGTGTGTGTCTCTCTCTGCCTGTGTGTGTCTCTCTCTGTCTCTGTTGTCTGTGTGTGTCTCTCTTTGTCTCTGTGTGTGTATCTCTCTGTGTGTGTGTGTCTGTGTCTCTCTCTCGCTCTCTGTGTCTCTCTCTGTGTGTGTGTCTCTCTCTGTCTGTGTTTGTGTGTCTCTGTGTGTGTCTCTCTCTTTCCGTCTCTCTCACGAGATGCATAATGACTGTGAACCAGAGTCCTGAACCAACGCTCCTCCTGACTCCTGCCCCTCGCCGACCCCTCTTTGTCTTCCCAACACAACCATGCCTCGCCATTATTGTTCAGCCCCCCAAGCGTTCTGTTGCCAGGCCCCCCCCCCCTCCTTTATCAATCACCTCTCGATTTGTTGTCATCAAAAGTACACCACCACTTACAATAACCTTGTTAATTTCAATTATCACGCTATGTATAAATGTATAATTGCTAAGCTCCTTAGTAGAGGCGCTATTTAAGTTTCATTTAAAATAAGAAGATGAATACCGGTCGACTGTCACCCCCCCTCCCTCCTCGTCCCAATTTCAGGCCAACGTTTTTGCATATGGGCTGAGCGAGTGAGCGAGCGAATGAGTGACCATGTGAGTGACCCATTCACTGACTGACTGAGCGAGCGATCCGTTAAATGACTTAGCGAGCGAATGAGCGATTGAGTGACCAAGTGAGCGATGCCTTCACTGACTGACTGAGCGAACGATCCATTGACTGACTAGCAAGCAAGCGAGCCATTGAGTAACCAAGTGAGTGATCCATTCACTGACTGATTGAGTGAGCGATCCATTCGCTGACTTAGCGAGCGAGCGATTGAGTAACCAAGTGAGTGATCCATTCACTGACTGATTGAGTGAGCGATCCATTCGCTGACTTAGCGAGCGAGCCATTGAGTAACCAAGTGAGTGATCCATTCACTGACTGATTGAGTGAGCGATCAATTCGATGACTTAGCGAGCGAGCGATTGAGTGACCAAGTGAGCGATCCATTCACTGACTGACTTGAGCGAGCAACCCATTGACTGACTGACCGAGCGAGAGAGCGAGCGAGAAATTGAGCGAGCGACCTCCTTCAACTCGGCAGGAAGGCGAAGGGTCCCGAGCAGCAGGAGCCCGACGTGGACGTGTGGGAACTGCTGAAGAACGCGAAGCCATCGGAGTTCGAGAAGATCGCCTTCCAGTATGGCATCACCGACCTGCGCGGCCTCCTGCGGCGCCTCAAGCGGATGAAGCGCGAGGTGCAGAAGAGCCCAGGTGCGGTGCACGGTGCCAACGATATCAAGAGACAATAACAGCAGCCATGATTACTGTTAGCGGTGCACGGTGCCGACGACGACGACGACATCGAGAGACAATAACAGCAGCCATGATTACTGTTAGCGCAGCGATGCAACACACGTGTTTCACAGCGGAGAGGCAATAGGGGAAACTCAAGCCGGTGGCAACTGTCCCTGCGTGGCACAAGTTGAACGCAGTGGCCCGGCTGCTAAAGTGGCAATTTGGCTGGCAGTAAGGGGCTGGGGGGAACGGGGGGTGGGCGATGTTGATAGCTCAACAAAGTGGCTCATCGTTGGCCTGAAATTGGGACGAGGAGGGAGGGGGGTTGACAGTCGACCGGGATTCATCTTCTTCGTGTGGCAATGTACAGCGGCAGTCCAGTAATCTGACCGCGTGACGTTGATTCTAAATTCGGAGCGAAAAACCGGAGGACCCGGAGAAAGAGAGAGACACGCAAACTCCAAATACACAGGAGGCGTAGTCAGGGTCGGGATCGAACCCACGACCTCCTGCAATAGTCAGAAGACGGGAAGGAATTCAATAGCTGATCGTCAGAGCAGTGGGAGAACGGTCACAAGCCGCCCAGCGTGGCTGCCTTGTTGTTGTTGTTGCTTGTATTTGTGGCCACGAGTGGGCATGGCAGGGTGTTGGCAGCACAGCGGGTGACACCTGCTGTGCCTCAGCAAGAAGAGTCTGGGTTACACTCCTGACTCGGGCAACTGAACTCTGTGTGTGGAGTTTGTAAGTTCTCTCCCCCTGTTATGCAGAGCGTGAGAGTGAGTGAGTGGAGTTTGTATGATCTCCCCCTGTTCTGTAGAGTAAGTGAGTGAAATTTGTATGATCTCCCCCTGTTCTGTAGAGTAAGTGAGTGAAATTTGTATGATCACCCCCTGTTCTACAGAGTGAGTGAGTTCAGTTTATATGATCTCCACCTGTTCTACAGAGCGAGTGAGTGGAGTTTGTATGATCTCCCCTGTTCTACAGAGTGAGTGAGTGCAGTTTGTATGATCTCACCCTGTTCTACAGAGTGAGTGAGTGGAGTTTGTATGATCTCCCCCTGTTCTACGGAGTGAGTGAGTGGAGTTTGTGTGATCTCCACCTGTTCTACAGAGTGAGTGAGTGGAGTTTGTATGATCTCCCCCTGTTCTACAGAGTGAGTGAGTGGAGTTTGTATGATCTCCCCCTGTTCTACAGAGTGAGTGAGTGGAGTGTGTGTGATCTCCCCCTGTTCTACAGAGTGAGTGGAGTTTGTATGATCTCCCCCTGTTCTACAGAGTGAGTGGAGTTTGTATGATCTCACCCTGTTCTGCAGAGTGAGCGAGTGGCGTTTGTATGATCTCACCCTGTTCTGCACGTCAAGCGATTGTCGAATCGCCGTGACCCCCGACCCCGCTTGTTGTTGTTTATTGACACAAGCTCCCATCTTTTTCCCCTCATCGCAGCCGTGTTTCCATGTCTCATGGACGGGCTGACCGACCAACAGCGACCGCAACCACCTCGTCCCCCCCCCCCCCCCCAGTCCTTGTGTCGTCACACACTGTGTTCTCACACACTGTGTCGTCACACACTGTCGTCACACACTGTGTCGTCACACACACTGTGTCGTCACAGTGTCGTCACACACACGAGTAGTTGGTCAAACACACGTGCTGTCGTCATTTCGTTTTTTTTCATCTCCGCAGTTTTTGTTGTTGTTGTTGTTATGTACGAGTTGTTTACAAGCCTTAGTTCAATGTACCTCACCAAAGCGGTGCCGAGTAATGGTTTGTCAAAGGTTTTTGAGTTTTAACGTTTACCCTCCTCCTCATCCTCCTCATCCTTCCCCCTCTCCCCTACCTCCCTCCCCCTCTTCATCCTCCTTCCCCCTTCTCCCCCCCCCTCTTCATCCTCATCTCCCCTACCCTACCTCCTCGATCCTCATCCTCATCCCTCCTCATCCTCCTCCCCTCCTCCTCCCTCCTCCTCATCCTCCTCCCCCTCTCCTCCCTCCTCACACTCCTCCCCCCCTCCTCCCCCCTCCTCATCCTCCTCCTCCCCCGCCACCCTCCTCCCGCCTCCTCTTCCCCCCTCCTCCCTCCTCATCCTCCTCCGTTCCCCTCCCTCCTCATCCTCCTCCCTCCTCCTCCTTCCTCGCTCGGGTCTTATCAAGAATGTCTTTGCCACAGCAATGTGGAATTGCTATCGCCAGCTCCGCAGGGCTGGAGTCAAAAGCGGATTGAGCACCGACCGACCTCTCAGTGCTGCTCACTCGAGAACATAAAATAACTTCCGGCTCCGGGCGCGCGCGCGTGGTCAGGGAGCGGTGGCGCAGCGGTTAGCACGGCGACACCTGCGCTATGAACACGCCCGTCAACCCGAATTCGATTCCTCCGCTCACGGCCACCAGCGATAGCGATGATCTGATACCGGTCCCTTGGCCAGGACGACCGACTAAGCCTCCAAAAATGAGTACCCGGGTGTAGCGGTGTGTCGTAAAAACATCGCCACCGGGGAAGACAAAGGCGGACGGGCGTGGTAGTGCTGGCGACCCACCTCCTCTGTGTGTGCCCACAGTGCGCCGGCCTTCATCGGGTGCTGCTACTCGCTAACAGCAACTTGTCCCAACAGTCTGTTCAGGGATCTTTGTCTTTGTTACAGGCGACGTCGACGAGGATCTGTGTGCGTGTGTTCCGTGGTTTTTGATTCACGCTCGGACGTCACATCACAACATCCTTTGACCCTCGACAGCCGCTACACACACACTCCACACACACACCACACACATGCCGCGCACACACACGCCACACACATGTAGCCAATAATTTTTTCTCCACACGTTTTAAGTCACCGTTTGGCTCATTCAAGGTGATATTGGCCACACGTAGTCCCTCTGCAAGCAGCGCGCTTGTTTCTTCTTGTTGTTCATCGGCCGTCAATACGACATCCACGGCTCTCTTTAACTTTTTATTTTTTCCGTGGAACATCGCGAGAGAGACTCCGGGGCTTAATTTTGAAAACTAATTACCGCCCCCTTCTAACTTTTTTTTGCATTTGTTTTGCAAATGCTGTATCTTCCCCCCTTTTCTCTCACTCTCCTCTTCCTCTCTATCTCTCTTGTCTATTATATACAAACAACCACCACGACAACAACCGCAAACAAACAACCACCACGACAACAACCGCAAACAAACAACCACCACGACAACAACCGCAAACAAACAACCACCACGACAACAACCGCAAACAAACAACCACCACGACAACAACCGCAAACAAACAACCACCACGACAACAACCACAAACAAACAACCACCACGACAACAACCGTGAACAAACAACCACCACGACAACAACCGCAAACAAACAACCACCACGACAACAACCGCAAACAAACAACCACCACGACAACAACCACAAACAAACAACCACCACGACAACAACCGCGAACAAACAACCACCACGACAACAACCGCAAACAAACAACCACCACGACAACAACCGCAAACAAACAACCACCACGACAACAACCGCAAACAAACAACCACCACGACAACAACCGCAAACAAACAACCACCACGACAACAACCGCAAACAAACAACCACCACGACAACAACCGCAAACAAACAACCACCACGACAACAACCGCAAACAAACAACCACCACGACAAACACGTTGCCGGACAATCGATCGTCCTCGCACCGGACGACCGGAGGGGGTTCACATCGGAATTGAAACTTCTCACCACCACCAAAAAGAAGAAATCACCGTACCTCTCATTCCTCCATTTTTTCCCTCCGCTTGGACCCCTTCGTCTCCAATGCTTCCTACCACCACTCCCATCGTCACACACACCGCACCTCATTCCCCTCCTCCCCCTTCCTTCGACCCACTTCCTTCCCTACCCGAGCTTGTAACCCCACTATAACCCTCAAAGTCCATCTTGTTCTTCACCACACACACCGCAACCTCTCATTCCTTCCTTCCTTCCTTCCTTTGGACCCCCCCCCCCTTCCCCTTTAATGCCTGTTCCCACCCCCCATATCTTCACACACACACCTCAACGCATTCCCCTCCTTCCTCTCCTCTCCTCTCCTGATGACTCTATTTCCTTCCCTTCCAGAGATTGTAACCCCACCATAACCCTCAAAGTCCATCTTGCTCTTCACCACACACACATCGCACCTCCTCAATTTGCCCCCAGCCTTGCCGCTATGACCCCCCCACCCCATCCTGTCTCATCCTTGTAACTCCCCACACCGCTCCTCCACCGTGACCCTCCCCGCACACTACCACCACCACCGTCAACACCGCCACCACAAGCTCCCGACAACCGCCATCGTGAGTTTCTCCCGAAACTCAAAAAGATTTCCGTCTAGAAAAAGGCGTCGTCCATCCGGTGGGTGAGCCCCTTCCTTCCCTCCCCCCCGTGCCAATTTGGGTCGGTGGGAGGGGGGATTGGTGGCACGCCGATCAAAATCAAAAGGCCATCGGATTTTGATCGAGATTTTATTTCCCGACTCCTTCTTCTTCCCCCCCCTCCCACCCACCCCAACCCCCGACCAAATCTGTTTTTTTTCTTCTCTCTCCGGTGCTGTTCCAAATCTTCTTGGTGCCGATGTCAAAGAAAAATTCGGTAGAGATCCATTCTTTCTTGACTGGCTCTTTTTGTTAGTTTTTTTTGTTTTTGCTCGTTTACGAATAACGAAAACCCACCACCACCCACACTTTCTCACTTTTGAGTTCACCTCTCACTTTGCTTCTTGTTCAAGTGGCAGCAGATGCCAAAAATGGTCGCGGCAGTGGTCTTAGGCAAATTATTTTTTTTGGAGAATATCGGGTGGTACCCATGGTTTAGAGGGAGCAAACATTGAAAAGTCATGAGCTTGGGAAAATAATATAGGCAGAGACATGAGATTGTGGGAGTTTCAAACCGTGGGGGCAGTGAAGGGGAGAATCAGCGACCTGCTGCTGAGTAAAAGTTGATTTGGGGCTTTACACAGGAAACATTGATCACTGTAGAGGAGAGTGCTTGGAGGGGAGTGAGATGAGAGGGGAGAGGCAGCAGAGTGCATCGAGGGGAGTAGAGCGAGATGAGAGGGGAATGTAGCAGAGCAGACTAGCAGTATGGTTGAGCAGTCTAGCGGTAGAGTCTAAAGGTAGAGGCTAAAGGTATTGGAGTCTTCGCTTAGGGCAGTGGAAGAAGAGAAGGGATGATTATTTGTATAATTACCTGTAACAAAAACTTTGTAAAGACCAATTAGTACAAGCGAACTGATGTGGTGAACTCAAAAAGAGCCGGCGATCCCTGCATATAATCAATATTTACCTTAAAATAATAGTTTTTTTTCCTTCAAAATTAAACCCAGTTGAACAGATGTATATCAACCCTTTTTTGGTTATATGCAAGACAGTCAAAGAATTCTTTCGCAGCTTTTTTTCTCTTTTTACTTCTGAAAGAATCCAACGTCTCACACCATTACCATGACGTGACGTGACGCCTACCCCCCCCCCCCGTCCCACCCTCTCTCTGCATGTTTACAAATATTTCAAATGGCCAGAAAAAGCTTCTTATCGTGTTTCCTCTCGATGACTGTGTTGGAGCAGGAGCGGCGGGTGGTGAACCTGGCCGATGGAAACGTTGAGAGACGTCCGTCCAGGAAGTTGTCTCCTGCCGAGGTTTTATCGCAAAATTCAGGCAGTCACGTGGATACAAATGACGGCTGCCCCAAAAGAAAAGTGGCAAAATAAAAAATGGCGGCAATATAAAATGGCGGCCTTACAAAATGGCGGAAAGTAATACAAATGGCGGCCATAAAAATGTCGATGAGTTCAAAATGGTGGCTTAGAGTGGTAAGTCATCCTAACAGACGAATTTCCCCTCATAGCAGATTAAACAAAAAGATTCAACCCAAAATAAGTGTAGATATTGCTGATGCAGTGTGTTCTCGAAATATCAGGGCTGATTTAGGGGTGGGTTTTCCCTGGTATATCCATTGTCTTTAGACAAAACACTATGATTTCCTTGAAGAAACAAATGTATCCCATTTATAGCTTGTGATGCTATTTATATTGCACTTTATATTATAGTAATGATGATAATATAAAACGGCAATATAAAAGGTACAAAAATAAATGCACCACAGAAAATCACGAGCCAATTCTGGATCACACAGTCCAATGCACTAAACGGACTTGCAATGGCACGTGAGGTTTCTCTAACGGTGTTGCCAACTCAGCAATGTTGTCGCTAGATTGAGGGACTTTTTAGGGTTCCCCTTGCAATAAACCTTTTTGACCCGAGCGACGAATCCAAGGAGACATTTCCGAGACGTAGAGATGGTGCAGGCCTTATGAACGACCCCTGGCTTGTTGTGTTGAGGATCGAAAATCAGTTTTATAAACTGGTTATTTCGCGATGCGTCTGCTGCCACTGCTGACAGTGGTACGCCAGCGCAACACATTCACCACTAACAAGACGTATGGTTTACTGAAGTGCCATTGTCTGAAAAATGTCACTCATATATTTGTCCTTT
>NC_083846.1:6969704-7144562 GCF_015708825.2 Lethenteron reissneri
AGTTAAAGAAAATTTAAATGTATTTTTAACAAGGCTAACAACAAATAAAATTCAGCATTCCATCAGTTTCAAGGACAATGCATTTATTATCAGAGTGTGTTTTTTTTTGTTTTTTGACCACAAGCATTGTGGTTAATGCAGACATGATTTCCTCGTAAAAAGGTTTCAGTTTTGTTGCCAGAAAAAAGGTGAAAACCTCTATTATTTTTCAGTGAAATAACTTTTCACTTTCTCTTTGGTTCTTACGGTAAAGTCACCTAGGTGAAAAAATTTAATAATAAAAATAACTAAATAAAAAATAAGTAAATGCAATTTTATTTATTTTTATTTAATTTTTTCCACCGACGCGACTTTACCGAAATAACCAAAGAGTATGGATCCTTACAGTCACGAGAACTTCAAATCGAGAATTCACTTTTCACTTAAACCTCTGGAGGCACCTCCAGCTGGTGGAGGCCCCTGGGCTTCAGCCCCTAAAGCCCCACGCCTGAGTCCGGCCCTGACCATCGTCACCGTCAATCGTTGCCACCGCCCTGCCAACTGCGTGCACCGCACCCCCCGGGCGGCCGTGTGCCGCTGCAGGCATCGTGTACCGCCCGCCCGAGTACAAGGAGCACGACTTCCTGGAGGCGCCGCAGTTCACGCACCCCCTGGTCGACCTGTGCGCCATCTCGGGCTACAACGCCACGCTCAGCTGCTGCGTCAGAGCCTTCCCCAAGGTGAGGCACACACAGACCCACGCACACACACACAGACCCACGCACACACACACAGACCCACGTACACACACACAGACCCACGCACACACACACAGACCCACGCACACACACACACAGATCCACGCACACACACAGACTCATAGACTCACGCAGAGACTCATAGACTCACACAGAGACATATAGACTCACACAGAGACCCGTAGACTCACACAGAGACTCATAGACTCACACAGAGACACATAGACTCACTCAGAGACCCATAGACTCACACAGAGACCCACACTCACTCAGAGACCCATAGACTCACACAGATACCTATAAACTCACACAGAGACCCACAGACTCACACAGAGCCTCATAGACTCATATAGAGACTCACAGACTCACACAGAGAGCCACAGACTCATAGAGAGACCCACAGACTCACACAGAGATGCACAGACTCACACAGAGACCCACTCACTCAGAGATCCATAGACTCACACAGAGCCTCATAGACTCACTCAGAGACGCACAGACTCACACAGAGACCCACAAACTCATAGAGAGACCCACCGACTCACACAGAGACGCACAGACTCACACAGAGACTCACAGACGCACACAGAGACCCACAGACTCATAGAGAGACCCACAGACTCACACAGAGATACACAGACTCACACAGATACCTATAAACTCACACAGAGACCCACAGACTCACACAGAGCCTCATAGACTCACATAGAGACTCACAGACTCACACAGAGAGCCACAGACTCATAGAGAGACCCACAGACTCACACAGAGATGCACAGACTCACACAGAGACCCACTCACTCAGAGATCCATAGACTCACACAGATACCTATAAACTTACAGAGACCCACAGACTCACACAGAGCCTCATATACTCACTCAGAGACGCACAGACTCACACAGAGACCCACAAACTCATAGAGAGACCCACAGACTCACACAGAGACGCACAGACTCACACAGAGACCCACAGACTCATAAAGAGACCCACAGACTCACACAGAGACACACAGACTCACACAGAGACGCACAGACTCACGCAGAGACCCATAGACTCACAAACATAGTATTGTGTATATCACCACGTCGGGAAATGAAAGGAAAACATATCACCACCAATAATAATCAATAAATAATAATCAATCACAATCAAAATAATAATCGTAACAACAATCACGAGAAACATATTTACTCCCCTCCCTCCCCCACCAAAAATAAAAAAAATCCTCTGCAGCCCAAGATCCGGTGGACGAAGAACAAAGTGGAGATCCGCGACGACCCCAAGTACCGCATGTTCAGCAACCAGGGCGTGTGCACGCTGGAGGTGCGCAAGCCGGGCCCTTACGACGGCGGCGTCTACTGCTGCCTCGCCGAGAACTCCCTGGGCGATGCCAAGGTCGACTGCAAGTTCGAGTGCAAAGGTGAGTGGGCAGTGGCGGCCGTGGTGGTGGTGGTGGCCAAGGTGGTGGTGGTGGTGGTGGTGGCCAAGGTGGTGGTGGTGGTGGCCGTGGTGGCGGCCGTGGTGGCCGAGGTGAGGGCCGCTGTGGGAGTGGACTCCTCCCCCGGTACCAGTCGGTAACAGGCAGAGATTGCACTTCTTTGCTTCAGAGGCAGATCGGCCACTCGGCTGGCTCCCTGGGCAGTCTCCTGCCCCGAGTGGAGGGCTGCCCCCACCCCTCATGGTGAGCGAGGTCAGGACCCGTCCCCCGGACCTCCCAGGCCTCCACAGGCGTCCAGGGCGCTGCCGCTCCAACCCCATATTGAGGTTTATCATCTAGCAGCAGTAGCAGCAGCAGCAGTAGTAGTAACAGTAGCAGCAGCAGTAGTAGCAGTAGTAGTAGCAGCAGTAGTAGAAGTAGCAGCAGTCGTAGCAGTAGTAGCAATAGCAGCAGCAGTAGTAGCAGCAGCAGCAGTAGCAGCAGTAGTAGCAACAGCAGCAGTCGTAGCAGCAGCCGTAGCAGCAGTCGTAGCAGCAGCAGCAGTAGCAGCAGCAGTAGTAGCAGCAGCAGCAGCAATAGTAGCAGCAGTAGCAGCAATAGCAGCAGTAGCAGCAGCAGTAGCAGCAGCAGCAATAGTAGCAGCAGTAGCAGCAGCAGTAGCAGCAGCAGCAACAGCAGCAGTCGTAGCAGCAGCAGTAGTAGCAGCAGCAGTAGTAGCAGTAGTAGTAGCAGCAGTAGCAGCAGTAGCAGGAGTAGTAGCAGCAGTAGTAGAAGTAGCAGCAGTCGTAGCAGTAGTAGCAGTAGCAGCAGCAATAGTAGCAGCAGCAGTAGCAGCAGCAGTCGTAGCAGCAGTCGTAGCAGCAGCAGTAGTAGCAGCAGCAGCAGCAGTAGTAGCAGTAGCAGCAGCAATAGTAGCAGCAGCAGTAGCAGCAGTAGTAGTAGCAGGAGTACGATTTACGCGATCAATATCCATGATGGAGTGGGCTTTTAGTTTGTGTGTTGGGGTAGAGATCGCCTACATGCAATTGTGTCGTTAAACCGACCACCACCCGGCACAGACAATCGGTAAGGGGTTTGTGCCGGGTGAACAGCACGTGGCCAATTCGTTTACTTAGTTCAGCACGCGCGCACACACACACACACCGGTTGCGTGTTGGGGAGTTAAATTCACAACATCCCTACAGAGGACCACCTAACCCACTGTATTTATATATATACACACATATATATAAACTCAAGCCTTTGGTTTTTATATATATGTATAGATTATATATATGCCTAGGATGTTTCTCCTGCTCGCAATGGCCGTGTCATCCGCTCGACGGCCACCGAACCACCACCCCCAGCGTAGCGCACCAAACGCTCGCCAAGCCGCCGTCGTTGCGACCGGCGCGGTGAAGAATGGTCGCACGCGTCCCACCAGTGGAGTGACACGGCCATTATGACCCCCCCGCCTCCCTCCTCCTCCTCGTGGACCCACGCGGTCGTCCAGCAATGCAAATCTGTTGTGAAGGTCTTCTCCGTGTCACATCTTCGTTGTCGTCGCTGCATCCATGTCCCATTCCATGTCCACGCGTGTCTCTGTGTTGTTGTTATTGTGTGTGTGTGTGTGTCTGCGTGTGTGTGTCTGCGTGTGTGTGTCTGTGTGTGTGTGTGTGTCTGCGTGTGTGTGTGTCTGCGTGTGTGCGTGTGTCTGTGTGTCTGTGTGTGTGTCTGTGTGTGTGTGTCTGCGTGTGTGTGTCTGTGCGTGTGTCTGTGTGGGAGCGGTTCGCGCTCCGCTGCGCTACGAACCCGGCGATCACCCCAGAGTTCCATTTCCCGCCCGCGGCAAAACCCACGCCGGTGACGGTGACCTGAACCGGTCCCGGGCTTCCTCCCCTAGGTCGACTCGGCCTCAAACGGATACCTGGTGCGATTTTGTAAACATCGCCACTGGGGAGACAAAGGCGGCCGGGCGTGGTGTTGGCCACCCACCCCCTCGTGTGCCGCGCCGGCCTTCATTAGTGTTCGCAAACGACACTTGCCCCAACAGTCTGTTAAATGTGAGGACTCTTCATCTTTGTAGCTGTGTGTGTGTGTCTGTGTGTGTGTCTGTGTGCGTGTCTGTGTGTGTGTCTGTGTGCGTGTGTGAGAGAGTCTGCGTGTTCTCATTTCATATGCCTTGCAGTGCTTCTGAAAGTTGTGATATCATTCCTGCTGTGTTCTCCCCTCTCTCCCCTCCCTCCATTGTCCATCTCTCCCCCCCCCCCCATCTCTCCCTCCCTCCCACTCCCCCCCACCGTCCATTCTCCATCCCCCCATCCACTCCCCCCCCCTATCCACTTTCCATCTCCCCCCGTCCACTCTCCATCTATCCCCCCCCCGAACCCTCCCCCGCACACCCCTCCCCCCGCCCTCCCCCGCCCCCAGTCATCACTCAGTAGCTGCGTTGAGCGAGTGATGTCACCCCCCCGGGCTGGAGGTGAGCTCTCATATGCCGCACCGATCGCCATATGAAGCTTCTTGTGCGCTGGGTGACGATCCATCGGTTCGGCGCTCGGGGCAGTCGCGTGCCCCCCCCCCCACCAACCCCCCCGCCCCCCCGAAAGAAACTTGATAACTCGACGGTGGCTCAATAATCCTAGACACTATGAAAAATGAGAAGTGAAGGAGAGGGGGCGGTGGGGTGGGGAGTCGAACCCAGGCTGCCTTTGTGGTGACCTCCCAGACATGTCTCAGCAACGACGACGACAACAACAAAAGCCAAAGAGCTTTGCAGCTCATCGGATTTTTCCCCCCTCGGGTCCATTTCCTTTCGTACTTTACAAGCCGCCCCTGGGGATGCCTCCTTCAGCCAGCGGCGTTCGGCAAAAATAGCCGCGGATTCCCCCCATCAGCTGAAAAATGTCACCGATTCCAGCGGTGTGCCTCAATCTTCCTTGATTAGAGGAAACAAGACGATGCTCGGTGTAGTCGGCACTTTGCGTCGTTCATCGTTTCGCTTGTTGTGTTTTAATGGTTCACTTCTTCCCTCTCTCTGCACCCATCCACTTGAGCTGCCACACCCTCAGTGAGAGCCCTGCCGTTGATTGTTGCCCCCCCCCCCCCTCAGTGAGAGCCACGCGTGGATTATCAAGTTTTGACCGGAACGCCCCCCCCCCCGCCTGTTGACTTCCCCACAAAGCAGTACTCATTTTATAGACCCCCTTGGAGGGAGTGGCGATGATCGGCTGAGTTGAACTTCTAATAGCGCCCGATAGTTGGCTGACACTTAGGGTCCTGTTCACGCTCCCGCAAGCAAAGACGTGAGCAAACGGAAGAGGGAAGCAGGCTTTCTCCGCTGCTGGCCTGGACGAGACTTGAAACTACCTCGCTGCAGTTCCGCTTGCCTCTAACCGCTACCGTTGCCGGACTAACACTGCGTGGAGATTGGCACGCGGATCCTGCGGTAGGTGACGGCGGCGGTAGCGGTGATGGTGGTGAGCGCAGTGGTGACGCGCGTGCACCGCACAGCAAGGAAGGGGCCTGGGTTCGAATCTCGACTCAGGCACACTTTCTGTGTGGTGTCTGTATGTTCTCTCTCTCTCTCTCCCTGTTCTGCAGAGTGAGTGAGTGGAGTTTGTATGATCCCCCCCCCGCCCTGTCCTACAGTGAGTGAGTGGAATTTGTATGATCTCCCCCTGTTCTACAGAGTGAGTGAGTGGAGTTTGCATGATCTCCCCCTGTTCTACAGAGTGAGTGAGTGAGTGGAATTTGTATGATCTCCCCCTGTTCTACAGAGTGAGTGAGTGGAGTTTGCATGATCTCCCCCTGTTCTACAGAGTGAGTGGAGTTTGTATGATCTCCCCCTATTCTACAGAGTGAGTGAGTGGAGTTTGCATGATCTCCCCCTGTTCTATAGAGTGAATGAGTGGAGTTTGTATGATCTCCCCTTGTCCTACAGAGTGAGTGAGTGGAGTTTGTGTGATCTCTCCCTGTCCTACAGAGTGAGTGAGTGGAGTTTGCATGATCTCCCCCTGTCCTACAGAGTGAGTGAGTGGAGTTTGCATGATCTCCCCCTATTCTACAGAGTGAGTGAGTGGAGTTTGCATGATCTCCCCCTGTTCTATAGAGTGAATGAGTGGAGTTTGTATGATCTCCCCTTGTCCTACAGAGTGAGTGAGTGGAGTTTGTGTGATCTCTCCCTGTCCTACAGAGTGAGTGAGTGGAGTTTGCATGATCTCCCCCTGTTCTACAGAGTGAGTGAGTGGAGTTTGCATGATCTCCCCCTGTTCTATAGAGTGAATGAGTGGAGTTTGTATGATCTCCCCTTGTCCTACAGAGTGAGTGAGTGGAGTTTGTGTGATCTCTCCCATGTCCTACAGAGTGAGTGAGTGGAGTTTGCATGATCTCCCCCTGTTCTACAGAGTGAGTGAGTGGAGTTTGCATGATTTCCCCCTGTTCTATAGAGTGAATGAGTGGAGTTTGTATGATCTCCCCCTGTCCTACAGAGTGAGTGAGTGGAGTTTGTATGATCTCCCCCTGTCCTACAGAGTGAGTGAGTGGAGTTTGCATGATCTCCCCCTGTTCTGCAGAGTGAGTGAGTGGAGTTTGTATGATCTCCCCTGTTCTATAGAGTGAATGAGTGGAGTTTGTATGATCTTCATTGTTGTTGTTGTTTACGGTAAGTCGTCGCTATAAGGAGCGGTTTTCACGCTACAATGCACAACATGCACCTTTATATCGCGGCACATGCACCGTTATTCCCGTATTTATTTATTTTTTATGGGCCCCCCGCGCGTAGGAAATCTGAGCATCCTGGACATGCTGCTGCAGGGGGTGCCTCTAAACCTCATCCAAAACATCCTGGACAAGACAGCCAGCGAGGAGCAGGCGGCGGCTAACAACAACAGTAGCAACATCAACAACAACAAACAACAGCAGCAGCAGTAGCAACTAACAAACTAAACCCCAAAAGCCATCAGTCCCACCGACAGCAGCGGCCCGGCCGAGTGAAACGCGTCCATGGGGGGGGGGGGGGGGGGGTCACGTTCTGTGTCTTCACATCGACGTCGTCGTCGTCATCATCGTCGTCGTCATCATTGGCCATGGTCCATCCACTGCTTGATGAGGCCCTCGGACTCTAGGCGACCGCACGGTTAGCGCTCCGCTCCACGAACCCGGCGACCCGGATTCGATTCCCGCTCACGGCTAACACCAGTGACGATTATCTGAACCGGTCCTGGGCCTCCCCTAGGTCGACTCAGCCTTAAATGAGTACCTGGTGCGGTGTGTAAACATCGCCGCTAGGGAGACAAAGGCGGTCGGGCGTGGTGCTGGCCACCCACCCCCTCGTGTACCGTTCCGGCTTTCATAGGTGCTCGCTAACAGCACTTGCCCCTACAGTCTGTTCAGGCTATACGGGGGATCTTTGTCTTTATCTTTGTGTCTGTGTGTGTCTGTGTGTGTGTCTACGTTCGAGTCCAGGCTCTGAGAGACTGACCGAACGTGGTTCGATATTGCCGGGGTCAGAGCCGTTGGGTCGGTACGGCGAGTTACGGCACTTGTGAGCGTCATCGGTGAAGAGAGGATGGAGCTGATGGGTGTTGAGTGATGTAGTGCTTGATGGCAGAGGTGGTGCATATGCTACGCTACATGTATATGGTACGTGTACACACCTGTACAGGTGTGTATCGCTGTGCAGGTGTGTGGATGTATGGGTGTTTGGATATACATGTGTATGGCTTTGCATGTGTATGGCTGAACAGGTGTGTGGCGATGCAGGTGAATGAGTGCAGAGCTTTGCAGGTGTGCTACCGCGCAGGAATATATATCTACCGTATTCATCCAGGGCCGTGCAAGTAGAGAGATCCTTGTTCAATACACTGCTAGACGCACTGTCTTCCCCACACCGTATATCACCACGACGGTTAGAGTGGGCTGGTAGAATGTGGGGGGGGGGGGGGAGCATAGAAATGCAGTGCAACTACGAGAGGTGGCCTGCGCTTCTCCTCTGCAACCCCCCGCGTGTCGCCTGAGGATGCTGGTTGTTGTTGTTGTTGTATTGCTGGCGAAACGTCACGGCTACTCGAATTGTAAATGTTGTGGTGGGATTACTCTCCAACCACACAGCCAGGTTAGTGCTGTACTAGTATACTACACTATACACTACACTATACACTACACTACACTATACACTACACTATACACTACACTATACACTACACTATACACTACACTACACTACACTATAATTGTAAATGTTGTAGTGGGTTTACTCTCCAACCACACAGCCGGTTAGTGGTGTACTAGTATACTACACTATACACTACACTATACACTACACTATAATTGTAAATGCTGTAGTGGGTTTACTCTCCAACACACAGCCGGTTCGTGCTGAACTCGTCAGTAATTGGCCACGTTTCGGTCACGGAACAAACCCTTCACTCGTTGGCTGAGTCGGGTGGTGGTGGCAGCGGCGGCTCTAACGACACAACGTTTATATGCACGCGTTTGAATGTTAGCGGGCGTCTTGTGTAACAGGTGCTATAGGCTGCGGGCCACGGGCGAATGCCTGGCACGTGAATCAAGAAAGAGAAACGACCCCACGCATGAAAGTTTCCAAAGTTTCCGATTGTGTTGAGTCAGCTGAGAACTCGGGAGTCCCGGCGCCAGGGCTCTTGATGGTGGCACGAGAGTCGGGCAGCCTGCTGCCAGTGGGGGACAAGCGGGTGGAGGGGTGGTAGGGGTGGTGATCGCTGCTGTGTCTGTGCGCGTACGTGTGTCTGTGCGTGCGTGTGTCTGTGTGCGTGTGTCTGTGTGCGTGTCTGTGTGTGTGGTTGTACGTGTGTGTGTGTGTGTGTCTGTGTGTGCGTGCGAACCCAATCGAGTAAAGTTTGCAGAGTCTATTTTCGATTTCGGTCCCAAAAGAAATAAAAAACGTGGACCTCTGACGCCGGTGGGACACGACGTGGTCTGGGTTTGAGTGGTGGTCACGATCAGCACCAGGGGGTCACGATCAGCACCAGGGGGTCACGATCAGCACCAGGGGGTCACGATCAGCACCAGGGGGTCACGATCAGCACCAGGGGGTCACGATCAGCACCAGGGGGTCACGATCAGCACCAGGGGGTCACGATCAGCACCGGTGGTTCTGTGCTCGCCCCAGCGAACTTTTACCTCTGGTTCAGGCGCGGACAAATGCGGGCTTTGCTGTTAAGAATATTTAGTTTCCCTTCCAGAATCAGAATATTGTACTTATACTGCGGGAGAGAATCCGATGAGCTGGAAAGCTCTTTTCCCCACAGATGTCCAGCAGTGGGCACGGGGTAAGAGCTTCACAACGACAATACACACAATACACACAAACACGAGAGCAGTGTTGCTGCTGCTAGTGCAGCAGCGACGACCATGATGATGACGACGATGATGACGATGAGGACGATGATGATGATGATGACATTTTTTTTTAGACCCAAGAGCCCCCCCCCCCCCCCGTAACGAATGTTCATTTAGTTGTTGTAGTGCTGTGATTGATGGTGGCTTTGTTTTTGAAATCTTAGAACGTTTTGCTTCTTTTTTTGCGTTGTTGTGAGTGGTTATTCAAGAGGAAACCACCACCACCACCACCTTGCTGTTTGTTTTGCTGGTGATGTCTCTTCCACTTGGCAAGGGGATTTGTGCCGATCCGGAACACGCAAAGTGTTTTTTTGCGTTGATTTTGAAATTGAATAAAAATCACGAAATATGAACGCTTCGCTCCGTGTGTGTGCGTACGTGTGTGTGTGCGTATGTGTGCATGTGTGTGCGTGTTTTTGTGTGCGTGCGCGTGTGCGCGTGTGCGTGCTTGCCAACTGTGCCAACTAGCACAGTAGGGGTACCGCTGGTGGTGCATCTACCGGTCATCTCAGTCAGCCAACCCATGGCACCTGCTGGGTCTGTCCCCGTGACCTCCACCTGCACCTAGCCTGGCACAGTAGGGGTACAGCTGGTGGTGCATCTACCGGTCATCTCAGTCAGCCAACCCATGGCACCTGTTGGGTCTGTCCCCGTGACCTCCACCTGCACCTAGCCTGGCACAGTAGGGGTACAGTTGGTGGTGCATCTACCGGTCAACTCAGTCAGCCAACCCATGGCACCTGCTGGGTCTGTCCCCGTGACCTCCCCCTGCACCTAGCCTGGCACAGTAGGGGTACCGCTGGTGGTGCATCTACCGGTCATCTCAGTCAGCCAACCCATGGCACCTGCTGGGTCTGTCCCCGTGACCTCCACCTGCACCTAGCCTGGCACACTAGGGGTACCGCTGGTGGTGCATCTACCGGTCATCTCAGTCAGCCAACCCATGGCACCTGCTGGGTCTGCCCCGAGACCTCCTCATGCACCTAGCCTGGCACAGTAGGGGGGTACAGCTGGTGGTGCATCTACCGGTCATCTCAGTCGGGCAACCCATGGCGCCTGCTGGGTCTGCCCCGAGATCTCTTACTGTCAGCATCGAGCCTTCGACACTTCACGTGGTAGCCTCAAAGTGCACCTAGCCTGGCACCGTAACTTAGTGGTGAACGGCGGCTGTTGGTGTTGTGCGTGTCGCGGTTAGGAACGGGCGACCCGAGATCGATTCCCACTCAGGGCCAACACCGGGGACGATTATCCGAACCGATCACGGGCCTCCCCTAGGTCGACTCAACCTCAAAATGAATTCCTGGTGCGGTGTGCACTAAACATCTCCACTGGGGAGACAAAGGTTGCCGCGCGTGGTGGTGTCCACCCACCCCTTCGTGTGCCGTGCCGGCCTTCATAGGTGCTGCGACTCGCGAACAGCACTTGCCCCTACAGTCTGTTCCAGGCTGCACGGGGGATCTTTGTCTGGCTTTCATAGGTACTGATTCTCGCTAACAGCACTTGCCCCAACAGTCTGTTCCAGACTGCACGGGGGATCTTTGTCTGGCTTTTATAGGTACTGATTCTCGCCAACAGCACTTGCCCCAACAGTCTGTTCCAGACTGCACGGGGGATCTTTGTCTGGCTTTCATAGGTACTGATTCTCGCCAACAGCACTTGCCCCTACAGTCTGTTCCAGGCTGCACGGGGGATCTTTGTGTGATCCACCAACCCCTCTCCGTTGGGGCACTGGGACAGAACGGCGAATCCGACTCGACGGAGTGCAGGGGAATATGCCGCCTCGTGGGAATGAGTTCACTTGTACATGTGTAATAAAAGACTCCGTCAGGCACTTCTGGTCTCCGCTTGTCTTTTATTTAGGTTCTTCTCCGCACCCCCCACTGGCCTCCTCTCGGACCAGTGTTGCCTCACGTGCGCCCCGCGCACGCTCCCTCTCGCGTGCCACGCACGCTCTCTCTCTCTCTCGCGTGCTCCACACGCTCCTGCGTTAGCTCCTCTATTCCTGCACTCCGCACACCGCTGGCCGATGGCATGCTGAGGTCCTTCGGCCACGTGGCCGATGGCGCGGATCTTTCCTCACCACCCAACGTGGCTCAGCCTCTTAACTTCCCCCGACTGCCCCAATCTCTTCCGGGCTCCCACTTATATACATTCCCCCCACGTGACCCTGACTCCTCCCCCTTCCGGATCCTCAGATCCGGCCTTCCCATACTACCCCGCTGGCTCCGCCCCCATTCAATTCGCCTCCCATTGGAGCCGAGGTGAACGGTGGTCCCTCCCACGCGCCCCGCAGACCAGGCTCCGCCCCCCAATACCCCGGGCCGTGTGATTGGACCCGAGCCCAGTAACAAGCCCATTTACGCTCGCATTACACATGTATTGCATCGATCACAGTCAAATAACAACACAGCAGCAGCAGTAGCCCCGTATCCGCCGTCAGCGGTGCAGCGGAGATCCGTGCACGGAGCCTTATGCCCCTCGGGTTTTTTTTTTGTGTTGTCTTAGTCTGGCTGTATGAGCCTCGGTGAGTGACACTAAACCCTTTGGGAGCCTTAGTGTGGCTCTATGAGCCTCTGTAACTGACACTGAACCCTAGGGGGGGCTTAGTGTGGCTCTATGAGCCTCGGTGATTGACACTGAACCCTAGTGGGGCCTTAGTCTGGCTCCATGAGCCTCGGTGTTTGACACTGAACTCTATGGGAGCCTTAGTGTGGCTCTATTAGCTTTTGTGATTAACACTGAACCCGAGGGGGGCCTTCGTCTGGTTCTATGAGCCTCTGTAAGTGACATTGAACCCGAGGGGAGCCTTAGGGTGGCTCTATGAGCCTCGGAGATTGACAATGAACCCTAGGGGAGCCTTAGTCTGGCTCCATGAGCCTCGGTGGAGCCACCTAGCACAGTGTGGATACAAATACATCAGCACCCGCGAGGGGAGAGACAAAGACGGCCGGGAGGGCCTCTCCGCACCTCCTCGAGGAGCTCTCCATTACAGGAGGTGGTCCCTGCCAACTTTCACAGCAGTCGTGCGGTGTTGCCGGCCGCTGTGTACGCACGTGTCGGTGTGTGTATGTGGTGAACTTCTTTTGCACCATACGTAGCCAAACCGTGCTTAGTCGGAGGACAACAAACTAAACACAACAACAAGGAGCAGTTCTAAAGAAATCCGTTCTCAATGTAGTATCGTGTAGTGTATCGTGTATTGTGTAGTAGTGTATAGCGTAGTGCATAGTTGTGTATAGTGTAATGTAGCATATAGTGTAGTGCATAGTGTATTGTACAGTTGTGTAATCTATAGTAGCGTACAGTGTAGTATATAGTAGTGTAGTGTGTATAGTGTAGCAGTTTAATGTATAGTGTAGCATATAGTGTAGCACATAGTGTAGCGTAAAGTGTATTGTGTCGTTGTGTAGTCTATATTAGTATACAGTAGTTTGTGTGCGTGTACGGTGAATTTCTTTCACACCGTACGCAGCTATACCGCACTCAGAAGGAGGTGACCAGGGGGGGGGGACAACAAACTAAACACAACATCAACGAAGTTACAAAGAAATTTGTTTACGATGTAGTATAGTGGTGTAGTGTATAGTGTAGTGTATAGTAGTATAGTATATAGTAGTGGAGTACGTAGTAGTGAAAAGTGTAAGGTAGCGTAGAGTGTAGCGTACAGTGTATTGTATAGATGTGTAGTCTACAGTAGTGTATAGTCGTGTGTAGTGTAGATTAGTGTATCTCATATAGTGCAATGTGTATAGTGTAGCAGTGTAATGTTTAGTGTAGCATATAGTGTTGTGTGTAGTGTATTTGTAGTTGATTCAACTGAGTCGCAGACATGCTTTTGGAGGCTAACACATTAATTTAACACCAACACACGGGATAACTGTCCCTTAACAGGAGAACAACCTATGGTGGTGACCACCAGGCTAACTACACTAATTACAACGTAACTGCTACTATGGACTAGGACCACAGCTCGGGTCCAAGTCCACGTGTTGGAGACTCGGAGAACGTAGGACGTAGACGAAGGTTTCTTCAGGATGAACAGCAGCAGCGCTCCCTCTGGGGGACCCGGCTGAGATCCTCTGCGGCGTGGCCGGCTCCGCCCTTGGCCACGCAGACATTCCAGAACCCTCTAGCAGGATCTCAACCCAGATCCCGTGACCACCCCTAGCCCCCACTTGGGGCCCCTGTGTAGTCTTAACTGGTCACGTGTCCCCTCGGGTCAACCAGAGTGCATGGCCCTCAATAACCCCTTCCCTCCGGTTGGCACTCTCACACATAGGCCTCGGCAAGGTAAGGTAATTTACCCTTTTTACTGGGTAAAAGGGTAAAGGGTAAATATGTCGACATGCCAAGGGGTAAGGTAAAGGGTAGGGTAAAGGTAGCTCGGAAGAAATACCCGGCAGGGTAAAGATAGCGCAAAGTATTACCCGGTAAATACGGTGCCTTGTTAACCGCTAAAAGCTCCGTCGCGCAGTCCGTGGCCTACATTTAATAAGTAATATTTTTAAAAACTTGATTAGAAACACGCTTTTATGAAATGTACGAGTAATGCCAGAACTCCACGACTCCAGGAAGTGGCCCCGAAGCTTGCCATAACGTAAGGGACCGTGGTGATTTAGAGCCAACGTGAGTTGACCGTGGATAATTATACCCAAGCTGAAACATAAAATATGCAAAATAGTTTTTTAAAAAATATATTTTTTATGATAGAATATAGTATTGTCATCAGTATGACATAAGTATACCAAGTTTGCAGTCGATACGACATTAGGAAGTGGTTTAAAATTGAGTTTCAAGATTTGAGGATACAACAACAATAACGACAGAGTGAGTTAAAAGAAAGAGTGTAAAATTGGAATAATCGAGAGTATTATATATATGCATGAAGCGCTCTACCTAGCATTTACCGCTATAAACCTTGTTCATGTGTAGTAGTTCCCCAGTAATTACCCTGTAATCGGGTAATGTGTATGGGGTAAGGGTAAAAGGTAGGGTAAAGGTAAGCTCGTTGCTTTTTACCTTTTACCTTACCTGCTAAAGGGTAAAAGGTAGGGTAGAGTGATTGTATTGTGGTAAGGTAAAAGGTAGGGTAAAGGTAGGCTCGTTGTTTTTACCTTTTAACTTTTACCTTACCTTGCCGAGGCCTACTCACACCCGATCCTCTAGGGCTGGCTTTGCACGCCAAGCGTGATGCCTTCCAGCGCTATCGATCAGCGCTCACCGAACCCATCTAGGGCCGGTACTGCACCCACATCCTCGTGGTGTCCGCGATGTCGCGACACCGCACGGCGTGCCTCTCTCGGGCCGGCATTGCACAGTGACATCCCGCGATGTCACTACATACTGTATAGTTGTGTAGTCTATAGTAGTGTAGTGCATAGTGCTTTGTATGTGTGTACGTTGGATTTATTTCGCACCACCATACGTAGCCAAACCACGCGCAGTCGGAGGTGCCCATGGGGAAGGACAACAAACTAAACACCACAACAACAAGTAGCAGTTCTAAAGAATTGAGTTCTCAATGTAGTAGCGTGGTGTAGTGTTATAGTGTAGTGTATTGTGTAGTGTATAGTGTAGTGTATAGTAGTGTAGTGTATAGTCGTGTAGTGTGTAATAGTGTATAGTGTAGCAGTGTATTGTGTAGTGTAATGTATAGTATCGTGTATAGTGTGCTGTTTAGTAGTGTAGTGTGTAGTGTAAAGCAGATTGCGTGTGTGTACATTGAACTTCTTTCGCACCACCGTACGTGCCGGGGGAGAAGGACAACAAACTAAACACAACAACAACAACATGTAGCACTTCTAAAGAAACGAGTTTGCGTGATCCCAAATGAAATTTATTTGCGATTCCATGTTTTCAGTATTGGGACGTGTTGGCCAAGAAGCCTGTTACCTATCTACCTAATGAGAAAGAGGTTCAACGTTCGGTCACGAAAATTATTCCACTAAAATGTCCCAAGACCGCGATGATCATGACAAACCCGGTCTCGGCGCACGCCATGGTGGCTGGGAGATGTTAACTCCCTCGCCTGATATACAGGAGGTCGTGGGTTCGATCCCGACCATGGCAATTCCTGCTGCTGTATATTTGGAGTTTGTATGTCTCTCTCCCTCTCATCATCATCACGGTGGCTAGGAGATGTTAACTACCTCGCCTGGTATACAGGAGGCCGTGGGTTCAATCCAGACCCTGACGATGCCTGCTGCTGTGTATTTGGAGTTTGCGTGTTTCTCGCTTTCTCTCCCCGTGGTGGCGTGGATTTTTCTCCGGTTTTTCCCTCCAGATTTAGAATCAATATCACGCGTTTAGCGTATTATGCCTGCTGTTATACATTTCCGCGTGATGATAAGCCACTTCATTGGGATATTACTTGTGATAGCCAAGTCGCTTCTGCGAAAGAACTACAAAGATAAATGCGGCCTTATCTGGTAAAATGAAATTCGTTTTAAATTTAGTTTTAAATGACAAAACGCCTACAATTATAAAAAAAAGAAAAACGATTTCACGCAAGCAGCTAATTGAAGTATAGTTGACACTCGATTATCTGCGTGCGCCATTTAACGATTTGTGGATTAACCACGCACGCAAAAAATTTTACATAAATTAACAACTCGTAGATTTTCCCTTTAGACCAAAAATAAGAATCTAAAAACAGTGATGCGTTGTTAGTCTTGGAAATGTTTACGACAAATCACGTGCTTAAACCGAACAAAATATGTGTGTACTCAAATTAATGCGACGTGATCGCCTCTACAGTACAGTGGTTGCAGTATCTTTACAATAGTGGGTGGGGTTTGATTGATGTCTCATTGGCTGTGGCTCTGCTGCTGTCATCCACTGAGTGGAGCCAGAGTCTTCTGCTGAGCGGGAGCCAAGAAAATATTTTATTCTAATAAAGCATTTTTATTATTAAAAAAATAGTTTATTCTAATAATGATCATCACTGAGGATGCGCATCATCATCGATCGGTCGATCGGTCGACGATCATTTCGTATCCGTTCTGAATCGAAAGAGTAACAATCGAGATCGTCGGCTGTGCTTCACTTTGAGCAATCCCTCCGATCGTTTATTTTTTGTGGTTTTTAACTTTACGAAACTGTGCGATGGCAGACAAAGGGAAGCGCCGTGTTGTTGCAACCTTAAAGCAGAAAATACACATTTTGCACACCTTTTTAGGTGAATGAGTGTGTTTGGACTTTTGTAATGAAACAAGATGAACGCATTCTTTACGACACATTTGTTTTGTACATTAACAAAGTAAATTTCCTTAACCTAAACATAATTTATGCCTATACAGTCGAACCCCCTTTAACGAACACCCCTGTTAACGACTAACGCTTAACGATGGGATTCCATAGAGCCCAATGTGTAGTGTATAGTGTAGTGTATAGTAGTGTATAGTGTAGTGTATAGTGTAGTGTATAGTGTAGTGTATAGTATAGTGTATAGTATTGTAGTGTATAGGAGTGTATAATAACGTAGTATATTAGTGTAGTGTATAGTAGTGTATATTAGTGTAGTGTATAGTGTAGTGTATAGTATTGTAGTGTAAAGTAGTATAGAGTAGAACCCCTGTTACCGAACACCACTGTTAACGAATAATCGCTTAACGACGGGCCTCTGTAGAGCCCAATGTGTTAACTTACTGACCATTCCCCTGTTAACAATGGGCTGTCGTAGGTACAGTAAATATTAATTAATACAGTGGTTAACCATCATTAGACCTCCTTTGCCAGTACCAAAATATAATAATAGGGTTTTCCCCCTTTTTTTCTGGAAACAAAACTGAAACCTTTTTACAAGGATTCATGTCTGCATTAACCACAATACTTGCAGTCAAATGCAAACAAAAACACACTATGATAATATATGCATTGTCCTTGAAGCTGATTGGTCCACACCAAGGAAAGCCGTCCCTTGGTGTGGACCAATCAGTTTCAAGGACAATGCATATATTATCATAGTGTGTTTCGATTTAAAGCTTACGTGACTGCAGGGATTCATCTTCTTGGTTCTTTCGGTAAAGTCACGTAGAAGGGAAGTACTAAATTAATAAAAATATTTTATTTTATTATGTTTTATTTTTATTATTTTATTACTTCCCTTCTACGTGACTTTACCGAAAGAACCAAGAAGATCATAGTGTGTTTTATTTGCATTTGACTGCAAGTATTGTGGTTAATGCAGACATGAATCCTTGTCAAAAGGTTTCAGTTTTGCTGCCAGAAAAAAAGGGGGAAAACCCTATTATTATTATAATAGTGATTAACCACTACATAATTGTGTCTATTAATAATGTTGTGAGTATAATTATGTATTGATAGCCATTAATGTAAATATTATATAGTACGTTTTTTTGGGTGAAAAGGGGTCACTTTCGATGCTATCGCAACGAAGTAAGCTTTTAACCGTGCATTTCCTCTACCTCGCTTAACGACCAAATCACTTAACAGGCGGTCCATCTCTAAACCTTCATACTCAGCTTGCCCTCAGAGGCTAACCTCCTTGTTTCTGATGACGTCCACTTGTGTTGCGATCGAAACGTCGTGATATTTGTATTCACTTCATTCTATTATTTAATGATTATTATTTTTTCTATCTACGTGACTTTACCGAAAGAACCATAGAATAAGAAGGTAAATCATAAAAAAACACAAATTAACCAAGGGGCACGTGCAGTTTCAAATTACGTCATTTCATCAGCCCCCTGTGTGTTTATGAACATCAAACATAAACAATGTTTAAGATGACCACCGGTGTAGGGCGATTTCACCGAAGTTGCCGTGTCACCCGTGTAGCTCCTGCCGGGCGAGAGCCGCGGCCGCCTGGCTCACCACGA
The DNA here is from genome assembly GCF_015708825.2 of Lethenteron reissneri. Lineage (NCBI taxonomy): Eukaryota > Metazoa > Chordata > Hyperoartia > Petromyzontiformes > Petromyzontidae > Lethenteron > Lethenteron reissneri. The sequence continues at coordinate 6,988,080 of NC_083846.1, forward strand.
GTCTCTCTCTCTCTGTGCCGCCACTGCCTCCAACAACAGCGCCATGCTCACGAAACTTTCCGCCTAACGCAATTTCACCCCTCCACCAAAATGTAAATCATCATCAAGAGTGGAGACTAAATTTGAATTAACGATTCGTCTTGACGACGACCCCTCTCATCCTCCTCCCCCACCCCGTAACATCCGTGACCTTTGTGACAAAACTTTTGATGGTGGTGGTTGGTGGTGGTGGTGATTGGTGGTAGTTGGTGGTGGTTGGTGGTGGTGGTGGTTGGTGGTAGTGGTGGTGGTGGTTGGTGGTGGTGGTGATTGGTGGTAGTTGGTGGTGGTGGTGGTGGCTGGTGGTGGTGGTGATTGGTGGTAGTTGGTGGTGGTGGTGGTGGTTGGTGGTAGTGGTGGTGGTGGTGGTTGGTGGTGGTGGTGATTGGTGGTAGTTGGTGGTGGTGGTGGTGGCTGGTGGTGGTGGTGATTGGTGGTAGTTGGTGGTGGTGGTGGTGGCTGGTGGTGGTGGTGATTGGTGGTAGTTGGTGGTGGTGGTGGCTGGTGGTGGTGGTGATTGGTGGTAGTTGGTGGTGGTGGTGGTGGCTGGTGGTGATTGGTGGTAGTTGGTGGTGGTGGTGGTGGCTGGTGGTGGTGGTGATTGGTGGTTGGTGATTGGTGGTGGTGTGTGATTGGTGGTGGTTTGTGATTGGTGGTGGTGGTTGGTGGTGATTGGTGTTGGTTGGTGGTGGTATTTGGTGGTGGTTGGTGGTGGTTGGTGATTGGTGGTGGTTTGTGATTGGTGGTTGGTGGTGATTGGTGATTGGTGGTTGGTGATTGGTGGTGGTTGGTGGTGGTATTTGGTTGTGGTTGGTGGTGGTGGTTGGTGATTGGTGATTGGTTGTGGTGGTTGGTGGTGGTGGTGGTTGGTGGTGGTGGTGGTTGGTGGTTGTGGTGGTTGGTGGTGGTGGTTGGTGGTGGTGGTTGGTGGTGGTGGTTGGTGGTGGTGGTTGGTGGTGGTTGGTGGTGGTGGTGGTTGGTGGTGGTGATTGGTGGTGGTGGTTAAGTTGCAAGCGGAAGCTGCGGTGACTGTTTCTCTTGCTTGGGGCTCTACACGTGGCCCCGCGCGGCGGGGGAGGCTGCCCCGGGCGCCGCAGCCTCACGGGCCCCGCGGAGCGGCTCGCCGCCTCCCGCGTGGCGCCCCTCGAGCGAGGCGAGCACCTGGCGGGACAAGCCGTCGGCAAATACCGCCACAAAATCCCTGTGGGGGGGGGGCACGGTGGGGGGGGGGACACGGTGGGGGGGGGGGACACGGTGGGGGGGGGGGACACGGTGGGGGGGGGGACACGGTGGGGGGGGGGGGACATGGTGGGGGGGGGACACGGTGGGGGACACGGTGGGGGGGGGGACATGGTGGGGGGGGGACACGGTGGGGGGGGGGGATACGGTGGAGGGGGGGGACACGGTGGGGGGGGGGGGACACGATGGGGGGGGGACACGGTGGGGGGGGGGGGACACGGTGGGGGGGGGGTCACGGTGGGGGGGGGGGACGGTGGGGGGGGGGGACACGGTGGGGGGGGGGGGACACGGTGGGGGGGGGGGACGGTGGGGGGGGGGGACACGGTGGGGGGGGGGACGGTGGGGGGGGGGGACACGGTGGGGGGGGGACACGGTGGGGGTGGGGACACGGTGGGGGGGGGGGGATACGGTGGGGGGGGGGGACACGGTGGGGGGGGGATACGGTGGGGGGGGGGGGACACGGTGGGGGGGGGGACACGGTGGGGGGGACACGGTGGGGGGGGGGACACGGTGGGGGGGGACACGGTGGGGGGGGGGGGGACACGGTGGGGGGGACACGGTGGGGGGGGGACACGGTGGGGGGGGACACGGTGGGGGGGGACACGGTGGGGGGGGGGGGGGGCGGTGGGGGTCTAAGTGGAGTGGTGGTGCAGTGGTTAGCGCGCCGCTGCGCACAGCACCCGTCCATGACCGAGGCTCCATTCACGCCTCACGGTCAGCAACAACTGGTGACGATTCTCTGAACCGGTCCCTGGGCCTCTTCCCCTAGGTCGACTCGGCCTCAAATGAGTACCCGGTGCGGTGTGTGTAGTAAACATCGCTACCGGGAAGACAAAGGCGGCCGGGCGTGGTGCTGCCCCCCCCTCCCCTCGTGTGGCGTTCCGGCCTTCATCGGTGCTGCTGCTCGCTAACAGCACTCGCCCCTACAGTCTTGTAAGGGGCCGTCCATAAATGACGTCACGCGATTTTTGACCCCCCCCCCCCTCGTCACACGGCGTCACAAAAAGTCAGGCCCCCCCCCCCTCTCAAATATGACGTCACAAAGCTCTTCCCCCCCCCGCCCCCCAAAATATAAAACTGCTTCAAATCGCTGTAAACTCTCGTCATTGTAGTGCGTCTCTAATGTGGCGCTGCACTCTGATGTTGTCGGAGAACACATTCAAAGTTGCGCATTTTCAATGTGACGTCACATTTCTCAAACCCACCCCCTCCCTCGTCACACATCGTCACAAATGCCTGACCCCCCCCCCTCCCTAAGTGCGTGACGTCATTTATGGACGGTCCCTAAGGCTACACGGGGGATCTTTGTCCGCTTACCCGTCTCGGCTGGGCTCATCGTTGAGTACCACGTCTGTCCGTGGGGGCACCTGGCCCCCACCCTTCCAGCCCCCCCCTTCCCCTCTTCGTGCCGCGTGGCCCAGAGGCTCCTCCTCATCCTCATCATCGTCCATGCCCTTTCTGTGTGGAGGAAAACACACAGCAGAGAGACGGAGGAGGAGTGCGTGAGCTGCGAGTGATTGAGTGTGTGAGCTGTGAGTGTGTGAGCTGTGAGTGTGTGTGAGTGTGTGTGAGATGTGAGTGTGTGAGTGTGTGAGTGTGAGATGTAAGTGTGTGAGTGTGTGTGTGAGTGTGTGAGATGTGAGTGTGTGAGTGTGTGTGTGAGTGTGTGAGATGTGAGTGTGTGAGATGTGAGTGTGTGAGCTGTGAGTGTGTGAGTGAGTGTGTGTGAGTGTGTGAGTGAGTGTGTGAGTGAGTGAGCTGTGAGTGTGTGAGCTGTGAGTGTGTGAGCTGTGAGTGTGAGATGTGAGTGTGTGAGCTGTGAGTGTGTGAGTGAGTGTGTGAGATGTGAGTGTGTGAGATGTGAGTGTGTGAGTGAGTGTGTGAGTGTGTGTGCGGCAAAACAACCTCCTACCTCCTTGCGGTGCCGGACGGGCAACACTGTCGTGGGCAGTGCTGTGGGGGGAGGGCCAATGCCCATTGGCCTTTCCCCTCATGGCGTCTGTGTCCACCACAGTGGCTAAACGGGGGCTCTGGACGGGTGCGAGGGGCTGGTAACCCCTCCACCTTCAATTAATTACCACGAAACCACGAATTAAACATAAACCTGTAACTAATAAGCTTGTGCCGGAGGCCCCGGAAGGTCAGGCTTTTATGACGTCTCCTGGCCAAACCCCATTTGGCGGAGCCAGGAGATTGAATCTTCACCCTCGGGGCTCCTCCAGAAACAACGAAAAACCATTGCGGATGGCCACGTGGAATGTTCGAACGCTCACTGCGGAGGAGAGGCTCCTTTGTCGGGAGCTGGACCGGTACCGCCTGGATCTCTGTGGCATTCAGGAGGTCCGGTGGACCGGTTCTGGTTCCTGCCACCATGAGGGGTGGACAGTCCTCCACTCGGGGCAGGAGACTGCCAAACAACAGGGTGTGGCTCGTCTTCTGAACAAAAGAATGAAGGGGGCGTGGGAGCGTGGCGGTGAGGTGTGGGAAGTTGTAGGCCCCAGGATACTTTGGGCTCGCCTTCCCATCAACCGGAGGCGAGGAGTGGTGGTCGTGGTTGCTTATGCCCCCACCAAAGAAGAACATCTGTGGAGGGATGCAGGCAAAGCCGATGAGTCAGATGCCTTCTATGACCTCCTGTCACAGGTGCTGGCTAAAGTGGCCACTCGGGACAGAGTCATCTTGTTGGGTGACTTCAATGCCCGAGTTGGTCATGATGCTGGCACCTGGTCTGGAGTGATTGGAAGGCATGGGCCAGATCAGCTCAATACCAACGGTAGGAGGCTGCTAGATTTTTGAGCAGCCCATGGGCTTGTAATTACCAACACGCTCTTCCGGCATCGGCGCATCCACACAACATCATGGATGCATGCCGGGTCCAAGCAAGAACATCTGCTGGACTACATAGTGACGGACCAGCGGATGCGAGCCCATGTCCTTGACACCAGGACCTACCGTGGAGCTGATCTGCCCTCTGACCATCGACTAGTCATCTGTAAGATGCGCCTGCCATTCTTCCACTCCGGTGGTGGGTGTACACCCAGGACCCCATTCCAACCAAAAGTGGCCTGGTCTCAGTTAGCTGATGAAAGTTGCAAGTGAGAATTTCATCATCGCTTGCAGCTGGGGTTGGCATTGTCCCCCACTCCACCTGATGTCGAGGGTAGGTTTAAGACTGTGACTCATGCAGCTGCAATGGCTGCTTTGGGTACGCGGTCCAGACCTCCCCAGAAACCCTTGCTGACAGAGGAGGTGTTCAGGTTTATTGAGAAAAAGCGACAAGCCCACTCTCATCGGCTACAGCATTCCACGTCAGAGAATGAGGAGGTTTACCGCAGCCGTCGCTCAGAGGTTCGGAGAGCCGTAAGGCGCTACAAGGATGGGTGGTGGTCGCGGGTTGCTAAAGAGATGGAGTCTGCCTCAGTGGCCAGCGATCACAAATCACTATTTAACTCCATCAAAAAAGTAACCTGCAGCGCCACACCTATTACCATCATTAGGGGAAAAAACGGTGATCCAATCTCCGACCCCCAGGAACAGGTTTGCAGATTTGCTGAGCATTTCTGTGAGGTCCTGGGGGAGGGAAAATCTCTCAGCCAGGAAAACATCATGGCACAAAGTGGGGATAACCCTGCTGAGGCTGCGGTGCCTGAAATATTAGAAGAGGTCACCCCCTGTGAGTGACTGGCTGAGGTGCCATCTGTTGAGGAAGTACTGAAGGCGATCCGGAGTCTGAGACCAGGAAAGGCACCGGGCAGAGATGATCTCCCAAGCGAAATGCTGAGGGAGGGTGGCGTTTGTGCACAGACTGCCCTATATTACATCATAACAACAGTCTGGACCACTGGAGGGGTACCGCAGGATTGGAAGGATGCCCTGGTGGTCCCCCTCTTTAAGAAGGGGGACCGCACAGACTGTAACAACTACAGGGGCATCTCACTCCTCAGTGTGCCGGGAAAGATCCTGGCAAGGATTATTCAACATCGCCTTGCTAGGCACGCTGAGGAGAGGCTTGCGGAACCCGAATGCGGTTTCAGGAAAGGGCGGTCCTGCACAGATGCCATATTTTCTGTCCGTCTGCTACAGCAGAGGTGTAGGGAATTCCAACAAGACCTACATCTCTGCTTTATTGACCTGGTCAAGGCCTATGATACCATCAGTAGGCCTAGGCTCTGGGTTGTTCTTCGTGCTTTCGGAGTCCCTGACCCTCTGCTCACGATCATTAAGGACCTTCATGATGGTGAGCGGGCCCGGGTAAAACTACGTGGCCGGGAGTCGGAGCCTTTCCCTGTACACCTTGGGGTGCGACAGGGATGTCCTCTGGCTCCCACATTATTTTACATCTCTTTCGACTGCGTAGTTCGTGAAGCCTTCAATAGCTGTACTGGGGGAATTTCCATTTGGTACAGATATAATGGGAGGCTGATCGACGCCCGGGTGTGATCAAGGGATGGCTCCCTATTGGTCAACCACGTTATGTATGCCGATGATTTGGTAATAGCTGCTCATTCAGAAGAGGAGTTGGAGACGCTGCTGCTGAGACTGGAGCGTGCCAATAAGAGGTGGGGCCTTATCATCAGCCCTACCAAATTAAGCACCTGCCTGGGTATTTTGTACCATCGGACACTCCACCCCCACAACTCCCAATCGGTGATGGGGCAGTTGTGGAGAGAGTGGAGAGTTTCCCATACCTGGGCAGTGTGCTTATGACCGGCTCCAGTTTATCAGCAGAGGTCTCACTCCGAATCAGTCGAGCGGCAATATCTTTTCATCGGTTGTGTAACGCTGTGTGGAAGCTACCTGGTCTATCTCGCCGCACGAAGCTTCAGGTCTTCTCGGCCACGGTCATTCCCTCCCTTCTCTACGCTTGCGAAATGTGGACCCGCCTAATGGAGCATGTTCGCCGGTTGGAAACATTTAGGCTGGCCTGCCTAAGATCCATCATGGGTTTGACCAGGCTGGATTGTGTGAAGAGCTCACAGATCCTTGAAAGATCTGGGCAAAGTCCCATCGGTGAGCTCCTCCGGCAGGCAAGGCTGCGTTGGCTGGGTCATGTAGCCCGCATGCCCAGCCACCGCATGCCTAAACAGCTTTTGTTTGGCCGGATTGAGGGGGCTAAACGGGCGCGGCACGGGCTAGAGAAAAAGATGGAGTAATGTGGTACAGGAGGACGTGGAGTTGAGTGGACTTGCCGATGACTGGTACCAGCGGTGTCAAGATCGGCCTCAGTGGAGGAGGTTCGTGAAGGACGCTACTGGGCAGTTGGAGGCAGTCGCCCTCCAACAACAATGGAGGGCGGAGGAGCGAGGCTCACAACAACGAGCGGAGCGCCGGGTGGCTAAAGCACAGCAAGTTGGCACAGTAGGGGGCACAGGTGGTGCATCAACCAGTCATCTCAGTCAGTCGACCCGTGGCACCTGCTGGGTCTGCCCCGTGACCTCCTGCCAGCGGGCGTTCGACACTTCACGTGGCCTCAAGGTGCACTTGGCCTGGCACAAGCATCGTGGTGACGTCACCGCCACTTAGTGGCGAATGACGGTTGTTGTTGTTGTGTGAGTGTGTGAATGTGTAAGTGTGTGAGCTGGGAGTGTGTGTGTGTGTGAGCGTGTGAGTGAGTGTGTGAGTGAGTGAGCTGTGAGTGTGTGTGTGTGAGCTGTGAGTGTGTGAGTGTGTGAGCTGTGAATGTGTGAGCTGTGAGTGTGTGAGATATGAGTGTGTGAGTGTGTGAGATGTGAGTGTGAGTGTGTGAGATGTGAGTGAGTGAGTGTGTGAGTGTATGACCGTGTGAGTGTGTTAGTAGAGTGTGTGTGAGTGAGTGAATGTGTGTGTGTGTGAGCTGTGAGTGTGTGTGAGTGTGTGTGAGTGAGTGTGTGAGCTGTGAGTGTGTGTGTGAGTGTGTGAGTTAGTGTGTGTGTGAGTGAGTGTGTAGGGGTGTTAAAGAGAGGGTCCGTTATGCATGGCAGCCTATGGAAAACAAACACAGTGGGCGGGGCTACGTAAGTGCACGAGGAGGTGCCCTCTACGACGTCCGAGCCAGACACCCTGGGGGGGGCTGGTTCGAACGTTATGATCCCCCGGGGCCCCACCCCTCAGGGAGGGGTTGGGTATAAAAGGGGATGTTCAAAGGGCTCAAGTTAGTTATGTTTAAGCTAAGGGAAGAAGACTGAAGACGTCTTAGATAGAGCCCTGGACTCCCCTGGTTCGATGTCCTTTTCAGGGCCGGACAGGACTGAGCCAGCGGCGTGGTCCCGAAAGCCAGAGCCGGTGCTCTTGTAAGAGCTGGTCTGGAACTCCGGGTACCGGGCCCGACTTACCAGTGTCGGGCCAGTTAGCCTCCCCTAGCCCATTAGTGGAGGATTCGGGGCTAGGACAGAGTTAGCTAGGGGTGTATCCCGAGTTATACGGGTGAGGGGGCCGATACCCCCTCGAGTGTGTATATGCCCACTGTCGTATTGTGAATAAATATACGTGTGCCTCAACCTCGGCGTCAAGCGTCCTCACCGGTACTTCAAGTGTGTGTGTGAGTGTTTGTGTGTGAGTGTGTAAGTGAGTGTGTGAGTGTGTGAGCTGTGAGTGTGTGTGTGAGTGTGTAAGTGTGTGAGTGTGTGAGTGTGTGTGTGAGCATGTGAGTGTGTGAGTGAGTGTGAGTGAGCTGTGAGTGTGTGAGTGAGTGAGTGTGTGAGTGAGCTGTGTGAGTTGTGAGTGAGCGAGTGAGTGTGTGTGTGTGAGTGAGTGTGAGTGAGCTGTGAGTGTGTGATTGAATGTGTGAGTGAGCTGTGAGTGTGTGTGTGAGTGTGAGTGAGTGTGTGAGTGAGTGAGTGTGTGAGTGAGTGTGTGAGCTTTGAGTGTGTGAGCGTGTGAGTGTGTGTGCTGTGAGTGTGTAAGTGTGTGAGTGAGTGTGTGAGCTGTGAGTGTGTGAGTGAGTGTGTGAGTGTGTAAATGTGTGAGTGTGAGCTGTGAGTGTGTGAGTGTATTAGTAGAGTGTGTGAGCTATGAGTGTGTGAGTGAGTGTGAGTGAGTGAGTGTGTGAGCTGTGAGTGTGTGAGTGTATTAGTAGAGTGAGTGAGTGTGAGTGAGTGTGTGAGCTGTGCGTGTGTGAGTGAGTGTGAGTGAGTGTGTGTGAGTGTGTTAGTAGAGTGTGTGTGAGCTGTGAGTGTGTGAGTGAGTGTGTGTGTGAGTGAGTGTGTGAGTTGTGTGAGTGAGTGTGTGAGCTGTGAGTGTGTGAGTGAGTGTGAGCTATGAGTGTGTAAGTGTGTGAGTGAGTGTGTGAGTGTGTTAGTAGAGTGTGTGTGAGTGAGTGTGTGTGAGTGTGTGAGTGAGTGTGAGTGAGTGTGTGAGTTGTGTGAGTGTGTGAGTGAGTGTGTGTGAGTGTGTTAGTAGAGTGTGTGAGCTGTGAGTGTGTGTGTGAGTGTGTGAGTGAGTGTGTGAGTTGTGTGAGTGTGTGAGTTGTGTGAGTGTGTGAGTGAGTGAGTGTGAGAGTGTGTGAGTGAGTGTGTGAGCTGTGAGTGTGTGAGCTGTGAGTGTGTGAGCTGTGAGTGTGTGAGTGAGTGTGTGAGTGTGAGTGTGTGAGTGAGTGTGTGAGTGAGTGTGTGTGAGTGAGTGAGTGAGTGTGAGTGAGTGTGTGTGTGAGTGAGTGAGTGTGAGTGTGTTAGTAGAGTGTGTGTGAGCTGTGAGTGTGTGAGTGTGTGAGAGTGTGAGTGAGTGTGTGAGTGTGTGAGTTTGTGAGTGAGTGAGTGTGTGAGTGTGTTAGTAGAGTGTGTGTGAGTGAGTGTGAGTGAGTGTGTGAGCTGTGCGTGTGTGAGTGAGTGTGTGTGTGAGTGAGTGTGAGTGTGTTAGTAGAGTGTGTGTGAGCTGTGAGTGTGTGAGTGAGTGTGTGAGCTGTGCGTGTGAGTGTGTGTGTGAGCTGTGAGTGTGTGAGTGTTAGTAGAGTGAGTGTGAGTGAGTGTGTGAGCTGTGCGTGTGTGAGTGAGTGTGAGTGAGTGAGTGTGTGTGTGAGTGAGTGTGAGTGTGTTAGTAGAGTGTGTGTGAGCTGTGAGTGAGTGTGTGAGTGAGTGAGTGTGAGTGAGTGTGTGTGTGTGAGTGTGTGAGTGAGTGTGTGTGAGTGTGTGAGTGAGTGTGTTAGTGAGTGTGTGAGCTATGAGTGAGTGTGAGTGTGTTAGTAGAGTGTGTGTGAGCTGTGAGTGTGAGTGAGTGAGTGAGCTGTGAGTGTGTGTGTGAGTGAGTGTGAGTGTGTTAGTAGAGTGTGTGTGAGCTGTGAGTGTGTGAGTGAGTGTGTGAGTGTGAGTGAGTGTGTGAGTGTGTGTGAGAGTGTGTGAGTGAGTGAGTGTGTGAGTGTGTGAGTGAGTGAGTGTGTGAGTGAGTGTGTGAGTGTGTGAGTGTGAGTGAGTGTGTGTGAGAGTGTGTGAGTGTGTGAGTGAGTGTGTGTGAGCTGTGAGTGTGTGAGTGAGTGTGAGTGAGTGAGTGTGAGTGAGTGTGTGAGCTGTGAGTGAGTGTGTGTGAGTGTGTGAGTGAGTGTGTGAGTGAGTGTGTGAGTGTGTGAGTGAGTGTGAGTGAGTGAGTGTGAGTGAGTGAGTGTGTGAGCTGTGAGTGAGTGTGTGTGTGAGTGTGTGAGTGAGTGTGTGTGTGAGTGAGTAAGTGTGTGAGCTGTGAGTGAGTGAGTGTGTGAGTGAGTGTGTGAGTGTGTGAGCTGTGTGTGTGTGTGAGTGTGTGAGCCTTGACCAGGGAGGGGAGTCTCACTCGGGTCTCATCCTCATGATGTCCATCGCGTATCTCTGGACGAGTCGAGCGCTCTGCAGGCGGCTCAGCTCGCTCGTGAACATCCCGTCCACGTGTCTCTGTGGCCTGAACAACAACAACAACCACAACATCAACCACAACAACCACATCAACCACTGGCCTGAACAACAACAACAACCACAACATCAACCACAACAACCTCAACCACAACCACAAATATACATCAACAACAACCACGAGAAAACATCAACAACCACAAGAAAACATCAACAACAACCACAACAACAGTCGCACACAGATGCGTGGGAGAGAAATCAAGGTACCAGGATCGTCTCACATGCAAGAGTGAGTGAATGAATGGGTGGGTGGGTGAGTTAGTGGGTGAGTGAGTGAGATGGTGGGTGGGTGAGTTAGTGGGTGGGTGATAGAGATGGTGGGTTAGTGAATGCGTGGGTTGGTGGGTGAGTTAGTGGGTGAGTGAGTGAGATGGTGGGTGGGTGAATGAGTGGGTGGGTGATAGAGATGGTGGGTTAGTGAATGCGTGGGTTGGTGGGTGAGTTAGTGGGTGAGTGAGATGATGGCTGAGTGAGATGGTGGGTGGGTGAATGAGTGGGTGGGTGATAGAGATGGTGGGTGAGTGAATGAGTGGGTGGGTGGGTGAGTTAGTGGGTGAGTGAGATGGTGGCTGAGTGAGATGGTGGGTGAATGAGTGGGTGGTAGACAGAGTGGGTGGGTGAGTTAGTGGGTGAGAGAGATGGTGGGTGAGTGAATGAATGGGTGGGTGAGAGAGATGGTGGGTGAGAGAGATGGTGGGTGAGTGAGTCAATGGCTGAGTGAGATGGTGGGCGACTGAATGAGTGGGTGGGTGGGTGAGATGGTGTTGGGTGAATGAGTTGAGCGAGATGGTGGGTGAGTGAGATGGTGGGGGAGTGAATGAGTGGGTAGGTGGTGAGTAAGTGGGTGAGAAATATGGTCGGTGGGAGAATGAGTTTGTGGGTGGATGAGTTAGTGGGCGAGATAAACGGTGGGTGGTTCGGTGAATGAGTTGAGTGAGATGGTGGGTGAGTGAATGAGTGGCTGGGTGGGTAAATGATTGAGTGCGGCGATGATTGAATGAGTTAACGTTTATTTTGTTTAACCGGTTGTGAGAATTCAAGAGAGCAGGGTCGAGTCCCGTTCACCAGAGTGACTGAGGGCGGCCTTGAAATGCTGCCCTGCGTGTGGCACAATCCCCAACTGAGTGAAATGTCGGTGTCATTTAAAAAAAAAACCCCACAATGATGACAAATTTGGGACCTCAATGCCGGCACACAATGGCCTGCATGCTCGTGACAATGACGAATGGCGCAAACACTGAGAACTTCGCGAGCGTCACTCGCTCCCAGCGCTTGCCCCAGCAGTCCGGTGGAGGCCCCACGGGCGATCTTTGTGAGCGCCACGCTGCACTACGAACCCGGCGACCAGAAGTTCGATTCCCACTCACGGCCACCAACACCGGTGACGATTATCTGAACCAGTCTTGCGCCTCCCCTAGGTCGACTCAGCCTCAATTGAGTACCAGGTGTTGTGTGCAAACATCGCCACTGGGGAGACAAAGGCGGCCGGGCGTGGTGATGGCCACCCATCCCCCCTCGTGTGCCGTGCCGTGCTCCGGCGCGGAGGTGCTCGCTAACAGCACTTGCCCCAAACATTCTATCTAAGGCTATACGGGGATCGTTGTCTTTGTGTGTTCGTGGGAGGGGTGGCGCAATGGTTAGCGCGCTGCGCTTAGAATCCAGTGACACGAGTTAAATTCCCGTTCACGGCCAACATCAGTGACGAATATCTGAACCGGTTTTGGACCTCCCATAGGTCGACTCAGCCTCGAATAAGTACCCTGTGCGGTGTGTAAAACGTCGCCACTGGGGAGACAAAGGCGGCCGGGCGTAGTGTTGGCCACCCACCTCCGTGTGTTGCAGTGCCGCCCACCTCCGTGTGTTGCAGTGCCGCCCTTCATAGGTGCTGCTCCTCGCTAGCAGCACTTACCCCAACAGTTTGTTCAGGCTACACGGGGGGATCTTTGTCTGGCTTTCATAGGTACTGATTCTCGCTAATAGCACTTGCCCCAATAGTCTGTTGAGGCTACACGGGGGATCTTTATCTTTGTTGTGTTCGCACGTTACCGCTCAGCTCCAGGAATGGCTGCTGAGTCTCCCGTCTGGTTCACAATCATCAGCATCATCAGCAGCATCGTCATCACCAGGCCAGCCGGGCGTCTTGCCATACTTCACCTAAAAGGGAGAGAGGAAAGAGAGAGAAGGGGGGAGGTGTAGTTATGGGTGTCTCTATTGGCTGAATGGAGAAGTTACTTATTGAAGTCTCTATCTGTAGTGAGTCCAACTTTAGAGGCAACACTTTTATTGTAACATCAACCCGTTCACACAAAGGGGAAACTGCCCCTTCACCAGATACAGCCCAGGGTGGTGACCACCCAGCTAACTACGCCATACTGAGGGGTTACAGCTACGAAGGGTCAGACCCTCACTCGGGTCCCCCACCACGTGTTGATGCCTCGTAGGACGTGGAGCTTCCAGCTTGTAGACGTGGAGCTTCCAGCTTGTAGGTGTTGAGCTGCAGCTGGTGGACGTGGAGCTTCCAGCTTGTAGACGTGGAGCTGCAACTTGTAGACGTGGAGCTTCCAGCTTGTAGACGTGGAGCTGCAGCTGGTGGACGTGGAGCTTCAGCTGGTAGACGTGGAGCTGCAGCTGGTGGACGTGGAGCTGCAGCTTGTAGACGTGGAGCTGCAGCTGGTGGACGTGGAGCTTCAACTTGTAGAATGCGGCGACCCCGTCCCTCTCAGGGACCCGCCTTTTATCCTCCTGGTCGGGGCTACTCCGCCCTCGGCCCCGCCCACCTTCTCGAGCCTTCCAGCTTCCTCTCGATCCCCCTCCAGAGCTCTCCCTGGACACGTGATCAACCCCTAGCCCCCCCCCCCCCCACCTGGGGCCTTCTCTGTGGACACTCCAGATCACGTGTCTACGGGGTCGACCAGAGTGCCATGGCCCGGGGCAGCCCTGCCCCTGGGCTGACACCAGAGGTGTGGACTCGAGTCATGTGACTTGGACTCGAGTCAGACTCGAGTCATGAATTTGATGACTTCAGACTCGACTTGGACTTGCATAACAATGACTTTGTCCCACCTCTGGCTGACACTCTCCCGCTCCCCCGGTGGGAGCCCGCACCGCACGCCGTGCGTGGTGCCCGCGCTTTCCCAGCGCTCACCAAGCCCCACTAGGGCCGGCACGACACCCGCCTACGGGGTGCACGCGATGACGGCGCGTCGCACGCCGCGCTAGAGCCGGCCTCACGCAGCAACCCACCCAGTGCTGCCCGCGACGTAGGAACATCACACAGTGACATCCCCGATGTCACTACACATCACTACACATCACTACACACCACTACACATCACTACACATCACTACATATCTGTAGTGACATGAAATGTTGTCTCTCTATAGTCAGCGCCAGCCGCGATTTCACACGTGCTGCTGAGCGCCGGGTAATGGAGGGACACGTGACTGGGAGCCGGGGACACGTGACTGGGAGCCCGGGACACGTGACTGGGAGCCGGGGGCTCCGAACTTGATGCATCAGGGGGCGGGGGGAGGGGCGAGCCCACGTCCAGGGAATGAAGGGGGAGCCCTGACTGGGATCGGGGTCCGTTGTGGGGATCGGCCTGGAGTCCCGCGTCTCTTCGTCTTCGCTCGTCGCTCCTCGTTCGTGGGTTGAGTGTCGCCTGACATCGTGTGTCAGGCAGCTGCGTGCCGGCTGGCCCGTTCGCTACACTAACGCGCACGTACATAGCGAACAGATAGACAGCTAGCTATAGAACCCGAGTTGTAAGGGTTGTGTTTATTAAAAGTATTGCCTCCAACTACATTGTGTGAGCCTCTGTATAAAACACACTACATACATTTGCATGTGAAATGTGGTGCTATTGGTTTGCTATACGGTGTATGCGCTGAGGTAAAGTGCGGATAATCTCTTCCAAGAGGTTACGGTGGCTAGGAGATGTTGACTACCTCGCCTGGTATACAGGAGGTCGTGGGTTCGATCCCGACCCTGACGCCTGCTGCTGTATATTTGGAGTCTGCGTCTCTCTCTCTCATCATCATCACGGTGGCTAGGAGATGTTAACTACCTCGCCTGGTATACAGGAGGTCGTGGGTTCGATCCCGACCCTGACGCCTGCTGCTGTATATTTGGAGTCTGCGTCTCTCTCTCTCATCATCACGGTGGCTAGGAGATGTTAACTACCTCGCCTGGTACACAGGAGATCGTGGGTTCGATCCCGACCCTGACGCCTGCTGCTGTATATTTGGAGTCTGCGTCTCTCTCTATCCCCGTGGCCGCGTGGATTTTTCTCCGGGTCCTCCGGTTTTCCCCCTCCGCATCTCGAGTCAACGTCACTGCGTCTAGAGTATTTTGGCTGCTGCTGCTGCTATAAATTCCCACGTGGTGGTGGTCATGATGATGGTAAGCCCACTTTGTTGAGCTGCAATACTTTGTGATCTAGCCTGTGTATCTTCTGAAGAACAGCTACACAGCTCAGTAGGGCCTTACAACTGGTAAAACATACATTTAAAAATCTTAGTTTTACATCCGGGCAACGTTGGGCGAAACTCCTCTCCACAGGGTCTCTCCGGAGCTGCCCTCTTCCTTCTGACAGCAGTGGCGTGGGCCCAGCAATTGCGGGGCTGCGCCCTCACCGGTCACCCAGTGAGCATGGGGACCACCACCATGTATGGGGCTTTGTTTGGATGATGTAACATTCATTGCTTACGTCAGACACCAGATGAGATCATCTCTACCGTTTAGTTTGAAATCAAACCATATACGGGCAGATTACTTAATATCCTCTCGAGGAGAGGGGGTAGAGAGAGAGGGGGGTAAGGAGAGCAGAGCGTGAAATGTTTTGTGAAATATTTCATTTAAAAGAGGAGGGGGGAGGTTACATAAAGCAAAGCATAAAAAAACGAAATGATGAATGAAGCAAAGTGCCGACTACACCGAGCATCTTCTTGTTTCCTCTGATCTTACGGAGAGCGAGGAGGGGGTGGGTATAAAGAGAGAGGGGGGGGGGGGAGAGATGGGAGAGAGAGGGAGGGAGAGATGGGACAGCCAGAGAGAGAGTGGCGAGAACGAGACGGGGGGAGGGGGAGAACGAGATGGGGAGAGAGATGAGTGAGGGATAAATAATGATTGGAGACTGATAGATGGGAGAGAGAGGGAGGGGAGAGAGATGGGACAGCGAGAAACAGGAGATGAAGGGGAGAGGTGGGAGAAATATAGAGACGGCGGAGAGATGAGAGAGGAGAGTGGTGGGAGGGATCGTGATGGCAGACTAATAGATACTTTAATTGGTAGGAACCTCCTGGTTACACCAGCCCGCAGGGGATTATTGTGTTCGTCCGTCCGTCGTGCATCCAAAAATTGGAGGGGTGGGGCTGGGTGGAGAGGGGAGGGTGGGGAGGGGCTGGGTGGGGCTGGGTGGGGGTGGGAGGGGTGGGGCTGGGTGGGGAGGGGCTGGTCACCCCGTGGTGCCCTTATACAACTCAACGTTTAACCTACTCACGCCGGCTTGTGCCCGCCCTCACAGTCGGGCATATTGCGGAATACACCACGCCGCTGTTGACCCTGCAGGCCATTGACCGAGCAACCCAACGTTCCTACCAGCTCCCTCCGCAGGAATGTGTTAGAGCTGACGATACTGATTATACAGATGATGATGACGATGAAGAAGATACAGATTATTAAATATTCTTATGCTACTACTGATTATACAGATGCTGATTATGATGATACGGATGATGCTACTGATGATCACACAGATGATGCTTATACAGTAATGATGATACCAATGATTACACAGATGAAGATAGCGATGATTACACCGGCGATACTGACGATAATGATGACACACGTGATGCTATTGTGAAGATGTACAAAAACTAAACTAAGCTATTTTTAATTTTGCCAGGCAAGGCTCCACTGAGCTTTGTAATTCTTTTTCAGAAGCAACTTGGCCACATATGATAGCTCAACGAATTGGGGGCTTATCATCATCATCACGTGGAAATCTATAGCAGCCAAATATTATCAACAAGCGTTGATTCTACATGTGGATACAATAACTGGAGGAACTTGAGAACAATCCAAGCGACCATGGAGAGAGAGAGCAAGAGAGACGCAATCTCCAAATATAAGCGCGCAACTTTATCTATCTATGATGAGAGAACGAGGCGATTCGGTGTTGATTCGCAGAACCGACAAGGCCCCTACCGACACGACTTTGCCATTTGTTTTGCGATGTTTTGCTACAACGACAATTTCCTATTATCCCCGTACACGCTATCACATAATACATAATATAATAAAATACAATATAAATACTCTTATATAAGCGCACAACTTTATCTATCTGTGATGAACGCTGCACTTCCCGTCGTTTTCATGCAGGGGGCGCTGCAAACCTACGCGCCCCCTGCATGAATGACGGAGGCGCAGGGACAGACGTTCGATTACGTTGGAATCGATCTGCAGACGGCGGTCTTCTCGCACGGCCAGCAGATCTACGTCGCCTTATCTCGATCCCGCAATGCCAACCAGGTGAAAGTCCGCATCGAACCGAACCCCCAGCAAGGCCATCTACTTAACGACGAGAGAAAATTCACACGAAATGTCCTTTTCAATTAAGTTTTCCCGATGTAAAATTAAATAAGCTTTTAATGAAGAAATTAAAGTATCTAATTTAAAACATTAATTTTAAAACTTCTAAATGGAACATCGGGTGCTTGCGTGAATGCGTCGTTCGTGTGCAATCTTTTTTGTAACTTTCCTCGCCAAAGGCTTAAATGGTTCCGAGGGGCGCCGCAGGCGTCTCCGAACAAGCCCGAGTCTCCAAACATGCAGCAGCAGTAGCAGCAGCAGCAGTAGTAGCAGCAGCAGTAGCAGCAGCAGCAATAGTAGCAGCAGTAGCAGCAGTAGCAGCAGCAGCAGGAGCAGTAGCAGGAGCAGCAGTAGCAGCAGCAGCAGGAGCAGCAGTAGCAGTAGGAGCAGCAGTAGCAGCAGTAGCAGCAGCAGCAGTAGCAGCAGTAGCAGCAGTAGCAGCAGCAGTAGCAGCAGCAGGAGCAGTAGCAGGAGCAGCAGCAGCAGCAGTAGCAGCAGTAGCAGCAGTAGCAGCAGCAGTAGCAGTAGGAGCAGCACCAGCAGCAGGAGCAGCAGTAGCAGTAGGAGCAGCAGCAGCAGCAGGAGCAGCAGTAGCAGCAGCAGTAGCAGTAGGAGCAGCAGGAGCAGGAGCAGCAGTAGCAGCAGCAGTAGCAGCAACAGTAGCAGCAGGAGCAGCAGCAGCAATAGCAGCAGTAGCAGCAGCAGTAGCAGCAGTAGCAGCAGCAGGAGCAGCAGCAGCAGCAGTAGTAGCAGCAGTAGCAGCAGCAGCAGGAGCAGCAGCAGCAGTAGCAGCGGTAGCAGCAGCAGTAGCAGCAGCAGCAGTAGCAGCAGCAGCAGGCGTCAGGGTCGGGGTAGAACCCACGACCACCTGTAGACCAGGCGAGGTAGTTGACATCTCCTAGCCACCGTGATGATGATGATGAGAGAGAGACACAAACTACAAATATACAGCAGCAGGCGTCAGGGTCAGGATCGAACCCACAATCTCCTGTATACCAGGCGAGGTAGTTAACATATCCTAGCCATTGTGATGATGATGATGATGAGAGAGACGCAAACTCAAAATATACAGCAGCAGGCGTCAGGGTCGAGATCGAACCCACGCCCTCCTGTATACCAGGCGAGGTAGTTAACATCTAGATTTGAAGTTTTGGTGACTGCAAGGATCCATACTCTTTGTTTTTTTCCGGTACAGTCACGTAGATGAAAACAAAATAAAATACAAATAAAACAACTAAATTAAAACTTTAGTCGTACAGTCATAATACTCACACTCACCCTCCCATACCCTGGCATCACAAAGAAAAAAGATGTTTATCTATCGGCTTAACTCAGCTAATCCCCTGCCCAACCGCCCGCGACGCCACACGGCCTGCCACATGCCCCCCCCCGACCCCTTGGCCCCTCCCCCCCCAGCCCCCTATATAAACACGTGTCTCTAAAAATCTCTCTTCAGACGCTACAGTAATTTTGCTGGAGCAGTCACACCTGATGACGCATGCTTGTGTTGCTTCCGAACGTCGTTATTGAATTTAGTTGTTTTATTTTTATTTATTTGTTTTCACCTACGTGACTTTACCGAAAACACCAAAGAGTATGTGGTTAACATCCCCTAGACACTGTGATGATGATGAGAGAGAGACATGCAGACTCTAAACACACAGCAGGCGTCAGGATCGGTATCGAATCCACGACCTCATGCATATCAGGCGAGGTCGTCAACATCTCCTAGCCTACCGCGGCGCGCCCACAATATCTCCGATTAGCATGATTGACTACGTAGAGTGCGAAAGAAGTTCAACATACAAACATACATACAGACGGTGATGCGGACGACGACGATGATGATTGATGAAGACGATGAGCATGATGATGATTGATGAAGACGATGAGCATGATGATGATTGATGAAGACGATGATGATGATGATTGATGAAGACGATGATGATGATGATTTATGAAGACGATGATGATGATGATTGATGAAGACGATGATGATGATGATAGACGATGATGATGAAGACGATGATGATGATGAAGACGATGATGATGATGAAGACGATGATGATGATGAAGACGATAATGATGAAGATGATGATTGATGAAGACGATGATGATGATGATGAAGACGATGATGATGAAGACGATGATGATGATGATTGATGAAGACGATGAGCATGAGGATGATGAAGACGATGATGATGAAGAGGATGAGGAGGATGATGATTGATGAAGACGATGGTGGTGATTGATGAAGACGACGATGTTCCATGATGAAGTCAATGACCTCCACCACAACTCAACCTCGAGACGAACTCAACGAGGTTGGGGCGCCGTCATCGCCCGAACCAACTTTGTTGTTTGTTTTAATGAAAGACGTCACCACAGCCGATGATGATCAAGAGAGAGAGAGTAAGGAGAGGGAGACAAAGGCAAAGGTCCCCTGTATAGCCTCTAACAGACTGTCGGGGGCAAGTGCTGTTAGCGGGCAGCACCTAGGAAGGCCGGTACAGCGCACGAAGGGGTGGCCAGCATCCACGCCCGGCCGCCTTTGTCTCTCCCCAGTGGCGATGTTTACTACACACTGTAACAGGTACTTATTTGAGGCTGAGTCGACCTAGGGGAGACCCAGGACCTGTTCAGTAAATCGTCACTGATGTTGGCCGTGAGCGAAAATCGAACTCGAGTCGCTGGGTTCGTAGCGCAGCGTAGCGCTAACCGCTGCACCACCGCTCCCAATACACACACGCAGACATACACCTAGACACACACCTAGACACACACCTAGACGCACACCTAGACACACACCTAGACACACACAGACACACACCTAGACACACACAGACACACACCTAGACACACACACAGACACACACCTAGACACACACCTAGACACACACCTAGACACACACACTAGACACACACCTAGACACACACCTAGACACACACTAGACACACACCTAGACACACACCTAGACACACACCTAGACACACACCTAGACACACACACAGACACACACCTAGACACACACACAGACACACACCTAGACACACACCTAGACACACACCTAGACACACACCTAGACACACACACAGACACACACCTAGACACACACACAGACACACACCTAGACACACACCTAGACACACACACAGACACACACCTAGACACACACAGACACACACCTACACACACCTAGACACATATCTAGACACACACAGACACACACCTAGACACACACCTAGACACACCCCTAGACACACACAGACACACACCTAGACACACACCTAGACACACACCTAGACATACACACACACCTAGACACACACACCTAGACAGACACCTAGACATACACAGATACACACCTAGACACACACCTAGACACACACCTAGACACACACCTAGACACACACACAGACACACACCTAGACACACACACAGACACACACCTAGACACACACACAGACACACACCTAGACACACATCTAGACACACACCTAGACACACACACCTAGACACACACCTAGACACACACCTAGACACACACCTAGACACACACCTAGACACACACAGACCTAGACACACACAGACACACACCTAGACACACACCTAGACACACACACAGACACACACCTAGACACACACCTAGACACACACCTAGACACACACCTAGACACACACCTAGACACACACCTAGACACACACCTAGACACACACCTAGACACACACCTAGACACACACACAGACACACACCTAGACACACACACAGACACACACCTAGACACACACACAGACACACACCTAGACACACACCTAAACACACACCTAGACACACACCTAAACTCACACAAAGACACACACAGATACACACCTAGACACACACCTAGACACACACCTAGACACACACACAGACACACACCTAGAAACACACACAGACACACACCTAGACACACATCTAGACACACCCCTAGACACACACAGACACACACCCAGAAACACACCTAGACACACACACCTAGACACACACACAGACACACACCTAGACACACCCCTAGACACACACCTAGACACACACACAGACACACACACAGACACACACCTAGACACACACACAGACACACACACAGACACACACCTAGACACACACCTAGACACACACCTAGACACACACACAGACACACACACAGACACACACCTAGACACACACACAGACACACACCTAGACACACACCTAGACACACACCTAGACACACAAACAGACACACACCTAGACACACACCTAGACACAAACCTAGACACACACACAGACACACACACAGACAAACACCTAGACACACACCTAGACACACACCTAGACACACACCTAGACACACACACACCTAGACACACACACCTAGACACACACCTAGACACACACAGACACACACCTAGACACACACAGACACACAGACAGACACACACACAGACACACACACAGACACACACCTAGACACACACAGAGACACACACACCTAGACACACACACAGACACACACCTAGACACAGACCTAGACACACACCTAGACACACACCTAGACACACACCTAGACACACACAGACACACATCTAGACACACACCTAGACACACACACCTAGACACACACCTAGACACACACAGAGACACACACCTAGACACACACCTAGACACACACACAGACACACACACAGACACACACCTAGACACACACACCTAGACACGCACACAGACACACACACAGACACACACCTAGACACACACAGAGACACACACACAGACACACACACAGACACACACCTAGACACACACACAGACACACACACCTAGACACACACAGACACACACCTCAAAGAGATCTTCGCGCGACCTTGATCTGTATTCGCCAGATCCGGTGTCAAAGGCGGTCGTGTGGAAACAGACGGAGAAAGTCGCCACCACCACCACCACCAGCAGCGCTGGTATCTCTCTTTTCTCTCTCTCTGTGTCTCTGTCCCTCTCTGTCTCTCTGTCTGTCTGTCTCTCTTTCTCTCCCTCTGTATTTCTCTGTCTCTGTCTCTGCCTCTCTCTTTCTCTCTGTCTGTCTGTCTCTCTTTCTCTCCGTCTGTATTTCTCTGTCTCTATGTCTCTGCATCTCTCTCTGTCTCTGCCTCTCTCTTTCTCTCCGTCTCCCTCTGCCTCTCTTCTCGCTGATGATTTACTCTGCCGATCTTGGACTTGAGACTCCGCCCCCCCCCCCCCGCCCCCCGCTGGATGCCCGTCGCCGAACTCTGCCGCAGCCTCCTCGGAGCGCCGTCGCCTCTGTGACGTCGCCTGTGACGTCTCTGTGACGTGTCTGTGACGTCTCTGTGACGTGTCTGTGATGCCTCGTGCCAAGTCCGCCTGGCGTGCAGTCAACTGGGGCGTACGCCCCAGCAGCCTCCTCGTCATCTTCCTCCTCCTCCCTCCTCCTCCTCCCTCCTACGTTCGTCCTCCTCCTTCTCTTTTTGTTAGGTGAAAAGCCTCGGATTTATTTAGCGCGAACGGGTGCAATTGTTTTGTATAGAATAGACAATACAAATCTCGCGTTCGCACATGGTGGAAGAGCTCATCAATACGGAGGATGGATGATCGAAAACCCCACGACTGGATTTAAAGGAGGTTGGTCCTATACGTGAGTCACGGGCATTAAAATTCAACTCACGCGAGAAAAGAAATCCATTCCTGCTCTGATAGGTGAGTAACAATCCTTCAGCAGACGTCATTGGGTTGTGACACGTATACATTTGTCCAGAAGACGAATGGCTATCCAAAACATAGGGCAAAGTGTCCCTGGAATGCTCTATTTACGAACAAACCTATTCATGTTATTCTCCTCCTTCTCATCCCCATCGTCAACAAACAACATCCGCAGAGAGACACACTGGGAAGTTCCGAAAAGAGGCTCTGTATGTTGTATGTATGTTGTATGTATGTTACCATCTCGCCACGGTGGCTAGGAGATGTTCGCTCCCTTGTCTGCTGTACAGGGAGTTCATGGGTTCGATCCCGACCCTCACTACGCCTGCTGTATATTTGGAGTTTGCGTCTCTCTCTCATCATCATCACGGTGGCTAGGAGATGTTGACTACCTCGCCTGGTATACAGGAGGTCGTGGGTTCGATCCTGACCCTCACTACGCCTGCTGTATATTTGGAGTTTGCGTCTCTCTCTCATCATCATCACGGTGGCTAAGAGGTGTTAACTACCTCGCCCGGTATACAGGAGGTCGTGGGTTCGATCCTGACCCTCACTACGCCTGGTCTATATTTGGAGTCTGCGCGTCTCTCTCTCTCTCTCTCTGCGTGGTCGCGTGGATTTTTCACTGCGTCTTCCGGTTTCTCTCTCCATGTTTAGAATAAAAGTCACGCGTTTATTTGGCTGCTATACATTTCCACATGATAAGCCACTTCGTTGGGCCATCATTTGTGGCCAGGTCACTTCTGAAAAAGAGTCGTATAGCTCAGTGGGGCCCTTACCTGAGTAGCGACGTACGATGGGTCACTACGGTGCGTAGCGCTGGTTGCTGACAGAGAGGGGAATTGTGGATGTCGCAGCCGATCTGCTAGCAGAGCATGCAATGCCATAGTATGGCTCACTAGGGTGCGTAGCGCTGGTTGCTGGCAGAGAGAGGGCATCTGAGGACATAGCAGCAGCCTGGCCTGCTAACAGGGCACGTGATAGGCCGGGGTAAGGGATGTAGGGCAAAGGTGACAGAGGGGACACGTGGGGTATAGCCCAGAACCTTCTAGTAGGTTCCAAAAGGAGGCGTGGCTGAGGGCGGAGCCAAGCCATGTTGGGGGCATAAAAGGGAGGTCCCGAGGCTGGATCGAGGCTGTCGTTTGGAATGGACCTGTTGTGCTACCTCTACGTCTTCGTCTCCTCGTTTGTAGTTATCCTGTGTGTGAACAGAAGTGTTTAAGTGTAGAATAAACAACGTATGTGCCTCCTACTATTAGTGTCTCCAAAGTGACTCACTACACCTGCTAAATTAAATTATACATTAGTTGTTTTTATAGTTTAACAAACAACATCCGCGAAGACAAATATTGGGAAGTTCCTATAGGAGGATGTGTATGTTGTGCGTAAGTTGTTCACATCTCGCCACGGTGGCGAGATGTGAACAACTTACGTACAACTCCCTCGCCTGGTATACAGGAGGTCATGGTGGGTTCGATCCCGACCCTGACGCCTGCTGTATATTTGGAGTTTGCGTGTCTCTCTCTCCCCATGGTCGCGTGGATTGTGTCAGCTGAGTGGGGCCTTACACCGGGTAAAATATATTAACAAAAATAGCCATTAAGTCAATCAGAATCTTTAATTTTCCTGCAGGAGGAATCCGATGAGCTATAAAGCTTTTTTGTCGCAGATGTCTAGAAAGGGCACGGGCTAAGAACGTTACAACAACAAGAAACACAGCACACGAACACGATAGGAGTGCAAAGTACAGGATCGCATGGATCCCAACTGACCCTCCCTGTCAATCGCCCTCCAGTCTCCCGCCCTTTTCAACGTGTCCCTGCCTCGAACTGAAATCCTTTCAGGCACCAATCACAGGGAGCTTTGTTTATTACTCCCTAATGTATCCGTGTCTGCCTGCACGCGGTGTCCAGCACGTCAGGTGAGTACCGTCGGTGGTGAGTATCGTCGGTGGTGATAATCGTCGGTGGTGATGATCTTAATAATATTGACATGTGTAGAGGACGTTCGGGACATCTCCACACACAACCACGGGTTAAAGGTCAGGGGTCACGTGAGCACTGCCGTGCACGACAGCAATCTGATGTCTGAGTGGAGGACACTGATCGGATTGGTGCGGGGAAGGATTGCAAAAGAGTGGGAAATCCAGAGGTGATTGGCGGGAAAGGGGGGGAGACGGAGTTGGCTTTTGGGATGACGAGTGAAGTGGGGAGTGAGTTGGCGTCCAAATAAGGACCCTTCTTCGACCAGATCGAGTCTCCTCTTCACATTGATATCGCGGCTTCTGATCAAGGATCTCAAAGCGATGTACAGGACACAGCAGCAGCAGACACTCAGCATAAAAATAATTTTTCAATACATTTTAAGAATCCCATTTACGAACTGAACTAACAGTTTAACAAGCAGAAGCATGTATAAATACGTTTTAACATGCATTTTTTTTAATGACTCAGAGCGATTCCTCTGATGTATCGTGGAAGAGCGTTCCATAGCCTGGGGGCTACGCGGAGAAACATCTCGGTCACGCACAGAGCGAAGACGCCTCGACCTGGGAATGCAGAGAGATCTGCACCCCCCACATCTTATGGACCTTGAGGGGGACGTATGGGTGCGGCTTGTCAATGATGTAGGCTGGGGCATCAAGATGGTCCACCGCTTTGTTGAGGTAACAAGAAGATTTTAAACTGGATTTTACGTGAGTTTGGAAGGCAATACAGGGAGAGTCAACATGGGCGTAATACGATGTGAAGGAGTTCTGGTTACAAACAACAACCGCCATTCACCAATAATTGGCGGTGACGCTACCACGGCGCTTGTGCCAGGCTAAGTGCACGTTAAGGCCACTGGAAGTGTTGAATGCCCGCCGGCAGGAGGTCACGGGGCAGACCCAGCAGGTGCCACGTATCGACTGAGATGACTGAGATGAGTGGCCGGTGCACCACCTGTGCCCCCGACTGTGCCAACTCGCTGTGTTTCGGCTGCCCGGCGCTCCGCTCGTTGTTGTGAGCGTCGCTCCTCTGGCCCTCCGCTGTTGCTGAAGAGCGACTGCCTCCAACTGCCCGCCCCTTCAGCAGGTTTCAACCTCTACGCGTGTCACGGGATAGGGAGGGCTGGGAGGGAACATCCTGGAGTGGCCTTTCTGCCAAACCCCTGTTGGCCAAAGAACCGTTCGAGACAATGTTCCTCACTCAACCAGGTGGGATATAAGTCATCATCAGCAGCCGCGATCAAACCAATGCTGGATGAAGGCCTCCCCAACACAGTAAATGTGGAACGTTGGGTCGCCAACGTTGGGTCGCCAACGTTGGGCCGACCGATTCAACTACGGTTTGGTTCTTTCGGTAAAGTCATGTAGGTATAAAATAAATTAAATCACCACCTGATGATGGATGCTTGTGTTGCGCCCGAAACGTCGTGATTTAATTTATTTTATACCTACGTGACTTTGCCGAAAGAACCAAAGAGTATGCGTATATATTATTACTATTGGAGCATGTTTGTTTGCATGTTCACCACAAGTACTGTGTGGTTAATGCAGACTTGATTCCTTGCACAATATATCTATTTGGTGTTTGAATATCTTAACACAACTCCTGTTTTATTGCCAAAAAGAGTAAAAACTATCGTTATTTTTCATACTTTGATATTGGCAAACAAGGTCACATGATTAAACAAGGTAAGTTGTAACTTATGCTTCATTTGTTTTTTCGATGATTTGCCTTCTTAAAAAAAATCTGCCCATGTCTCGTTGTCTCATTACCCCCCAGAAAGGGCATTTCGCACCCCCTGGGGGTGCAGCGTGAACCCCAGGTTAAGAAGAACAACTGGTTTAGTGTATAGTGTAGTGTATAGTAGTGTATAGTGAAGTGTATAGTGTTGTATACTTGTTCAAAACTAACCGGTTGCATGTTGGGCAGTAAACCCACCACAACATTTTCACTGGTAATGATTTAATGGCGCGTTTGACGACACATTTATGATTACGCGATCTAAAAAAAAACCTCGATTGTGGATAACATTGGTCGCGGAAGGCTGTTGCATGTTGAGCTAATTTGTCATGAATGTGGCGCCAATTTTTCACACTGCTGGACGTTTGCTGAGCAATCTGGAATCTCACTCAATCGCACACACGCACTCTGTCTCATTTGACTCACTCATTCATTCCTCCATGGTGATGGTGAGACGTTATCTCCCTCGCCTGGTATACAAGAGGTCGGGGGTTTGATCCCTACCCTGACGCCTGCTGCTGTATATTTGGAGTCTGCGTCTCTCTCCCATCATCATCACGGTGGCTAGGAGATGTTAACTACCACGCCTGGTATACAGGTGGTCGTGGGTTCGATCACAACCTTGACGCCTGCTGCATATTTTGAGTTTGTCTGTCTCTCTCTCTCCCTATGGTCGCGTGGGTTTTTTCTCCGGCTCCTCTGGTTTTTTCCCCCCTCCACATTTGGAAACATGTATGGAGATTATTTAAATCACGACGTTTCGATTGCAACACAATCAATCATCATCAGGTGGGAAAACCACTGCAAGAACATTGTTTGCTGAAGTGGGAGAGAGAGTTGCTCCTCCCCCTTTCTTACCGATGTCGGAGTGATTGTCACTCGCCATTCAACAGCCCTGCAGTGCCACTTACTGTCAATAGAGGGCAGAGGCGTTACCTCGCCAGGGCAAATGCTATGGGCCAGAGAGGGGCCAACGGCGGATCCCGGTACACGGATCCTAGGACGCATTCCTTAGGCCCCTGGGTGGGGGGGACCGGGGGGATGATATCACCTTCCAGGATGGCCCAGAATGTTCCAGAAGGAAGGCGTGGCCAGGGCGGAGCCGGCCACGAACGGGTATATAAGCCAGAGCTCTCAGAGCTCTGAGAGCTCTGGCTCAGTTATCTACACGCCGAAGACAGAAAACCTGGCTGGAGAATATGACCCTGGACCCCACGCTCTGCAGCCCTTCTAAGGGTTGGAGCTCAGAGAGGCCAGTGGTCAGGACCCACGGACCAGGAGGTCAGGGTCAGTTAGCCTCCCCTAGGTCCCAGCCGGAGGACGAAAGGGAACGGGTCACCAGAATTAGGTCCCATATATTTCGGAGGCCATATCGCCGAGGTATCGGGTGAAAGGACTGATATACCCTTCATGCTAGGGACCCTGTAGTGAAAGACGATAAACAACGTGTGCCTCATAAAGAAGTTTATTCGTCATAATTGCAACACTACACCTATATAGCCTCTTACCATGGCAACTCTCTCTCCCACTTCAGCAAAACATTTTCTTGCGGTGGTGTTCCCACCTGATGATGATTGCTTATGTTGCAATCGAAACGTCGTGATTTAATTTATTTTATACCTACGTGACTTTACCAAAAGAACCAAAGAGTATGGATTCCTGCAGTCACGAAAACTTTAAATCAAGATTACAACTACGGTTATTCATCTGAAGGCGGTATATAGAAATTGTCTTCTGAAAACAGACGCTGGTCATCTGAAATCGGAAGTTGGTCTGAAAACAGAAATTCATCTTCTGAAAACGGAGATAGATCTTTTGAAAACGTAAATGTATCTTCTGAAAACGGACGCTTGGCTTCCGGAAAACGGAAGTTGGCCTTCTGAAAACAGGAAGAACATCTTCTGGAAACAGGATGAACATCTTCTGAAAACAGGAAGAACATCTTCTGAAAACAGGAAGAACATCTTCTGAAAACAGGAAGAACATCTTCTGAAAACAGGAAGAACATCTTCTGGAAACAGGAAGAACATCTTCTGAAAACAGGAAGAACATCTTCTCAAAACAGGAAGAACATCTTCTGGAAATGGAAGATCATCTTCTGGAAACAGCAAGAACATCAATTCTAGATTTGAAGCTTTCATGACTGCAAGGATTCATATTCTTAGGTTTTTTCGGTAAAGTCACGTAGGTAAAACATCAAAATTAATAAAAACGTCGTGATTTTTCGTTTTATTTTATTTTTATTAATTTTGATGTTTTACCTACGTGACTTTACCGAAAAAACCTAAGAATATAGCAAGAACATCTTCTGGAAACAGCAAGAACATCTTCTGGAAACAGCAAGAACATCTTCTGGAAATGGAAGAACATCTTCTGGAAACAGAAGAGCATCTTCTGGAAATGGAAGAACGTCTTCTGAAATCTGGAAGAACGTCTTCTGAAATCTGGAAGAACATCTTCTGGAAAAAGGAAGAACGTCTTTTGGAAACAGCAAGAACATCTTCTGGAAATGGAAGAACATCTTCTGGAAACAGCAAGAACATCTTCTGGAAATGGAAGAACATCTTCTGGAAACAGAAGAACATCTTCTGGAAATGGAAGAACGTCTTCTGAAATCTGGAAGAACGTCTTCTGAAATCTGGAAGAACATCTTCTGGAAAAAGGAAGAACGTCTTTTGGAAACAGCAAGAACGTCTTCTGAAATCAGGAAGAACATCTTCTGAAAACGGAAGATCATCTTCTGAAAACGGAAGATCATCTTCTGAAACCGGAAGATCATCTTCTGGAAACGGAAGATCATCTTCTGAAACCGGAAGTTTATCTTCTGAAACCGGAAGATAATCTTCTGAAACCGGAAGATAATCTTCTGAAACCGGAAGATCATCTTCTGGAAACGGAAGACCTCCTTCTGGATTCGGCAGCGAAACATGTTTCGACTCGAAGTGAAACCCGCCAATGAAAACGAGGGCGCCTCGTCACGTGACGGCGCTCGGAGCCAATCGGGGATCGCGGCGATTCTGGGGCGACAGTTGGCGGTGACCCGGCGGGAAAAGTCGCTTGAGGGCTTCGTCATCTTCATCGTCATCTTCATCATCTTCGTCGTCGTCGTCGCCGGTGGCGGCGGCTTCCTTGCGAGACGCCGCTCGCTACATTCTCAACAAGACGACGCGAGTAACGTCTTTCGCATTCACCTGCAAACCACCACCCGTCGTGCTTTATTTGAACCGCGCGAGATGAATATCGAGGTCGTGCTGCATCACGCTACAACCACACTGTACCACAACTATTATACTGTATCACGCTACAACCACACTGTACCACAACTATTATACTGTATCACACTACAACCACACTGTACCACAACTATTATACTGTATCACACCACAACCACACTGTACCACAACTATTATACTGTATCACGCTACAACCACAATGTACCACAACTATTATACTGTATCACGCTACAACCACACTGTACCACAACTATTATACTGTATCACACTACAACCACACTGTACCACAACTATTATACTGTATCACGCTACAACCACACTGTACCACAACTATTATACTGTATCACACTACAACCACACTGTACCACAACTATTATACTATCACACTACAACCACACTGTACCACAACTATTATACTGTATCACACTACAACCACACTGTACCACAACTATTATACTATCACACTACAACCACACTGTACCACAACTATTATACTGTATCACACTACAACCACACTGTACCACAACTATTATACTGTATCACGCTACAACCACACTGTACCACAACTATTATACTGTATCACACTACAACCACACTGTACCACAACTATTATACTGTATCACACCACAACCACACTGTACCACAACTATTATACTGTATCACGCTACAACCACAATGTACCACAACTATTATACTGTATCACGCTACAACCACACTGTACCACAACTATTATACTGTATCACACTACAACCACACTGTACCACAACTATTATACTGTATCACGCTACAACCACACTGTACCACAACTATTATACTGTATCACACTACAACCACACTGTACCACAACTATTATACTATCACACTACAACCACACTGTACCACAACTATTATACTGTATCACACTACAACCACACTGTACCACAACTATTATACTGTATCACGCTACAACCACACTGTACCACAACTATTATACTGTATCACGCTACAACCACACTGTACCACAACTATTATACTGTATCACGCTACAACCACACTGTACCACAACTATTATACTGCATCACGCTACAACCACACTGTACCACAACTATTATACTGTATCACGCTACAACCACACTGTACCACAACTATTATACTGTATCACGCTACAACCACACTGTACCACAACTATTATACTGCATCACGCTACAACCACACTGTACCGCAACTATTATACTGTATCACGCTACAACCACACTGTACCACAACTATTATACTGCATCACGCTACAACCACACTGTACCACAACTATTATACTGCATCACGCTACAACCACACTGTACCACAACTATTATACTGTATCACACTACAACCACACTGTACCACAACTATTATACTGCATCACGCTACAACCACACTGTACCACAACTATTATACTGTATCACACTACAACCACACTGTACCACAACTATTATACTGCATCACGCTACAACCACACTGTACCACAACTATTATACTGTATCACGCTACAACCACACTGTACCACAACTAGTATACTGTATCACGCTACAACCACACTGTACCACAACTATTATACTGTATCACGCTACAACCACACTGTACCACAACTATTATACTGTATCACGCTACAACCACACTGTACCACAACTATTATACTGTATCACACTACAACCACACTGTACCACAACTATTATACTGTATCACGCTACAACTACACTGTACCACAACTATTATACTGTATCACGCTACAACCATACTGTACCACAACTATTATACTGTATCACGCTACAACCACACTGTACCACAACTATTATACTGTATCACGCTACAACCACACTGTACCACAACTATTATACTGTATCACGCTACAACCATACTGTACCACAACTATTATACTGTATCACGCTACAACCACACTGTACCACAACTATTATACTGTATCACACTACAACCACACTGTACCACAACTATTATACTGTATCACGCTACAACCACACTGTACCACAACTATTATACTGTATCACACTACAACCACACTGTACCACAACTATTATACTGTATCACACTACAACCACACTGTACCACAACTATTATACTGTATCACACTACAACCACACTGTACCACAACTATTATACTGTATCACACTACAACCACACTGTACCACAACGACTATACTGTATCACGCTACGTTCATACTGTATCACAACGATTATACTGTCACATTACGTTTATAACGTATCAAACTATACGCTTATACTGTTGCACATTGTACGCTTATATTGTATTACACTATACGCTTATACTGTATCACTCTATGCTTATGCTGTATCGCTCACTGGGGAGACAAAGGCGACCGTGCGGGCGTGGTGCTGGCCACCCACCCCCCTCGTGTGTTGACACAGTGCCGGCCTTAATAGGTGCTACTCGCTAACAGCACTTACCCCAACAGTCTGTTAAGGTTATTGGGGATCTTTGTCTTTGATGGTGTTTCTGGGTATTACACTGTACGCGTATACTGTATTGCTCACTGGGGAGACAAAGGTGCCCGGGCGTGGTGCCGGCCACCCATCCCCTCATGTGCCACAGCGGCCGGCCTTCATAGGTGCTACTCGCTAACAGCACTTGCCCCAACAGTCTGTTGAAACTATTTCTGTGGGATCTTTGTCTTTGGTGTAGTTTCTGGCGGTTCCTGCCAAGCCCACCAGCTGCAGGATGATGGCTTCAGACGAGGGCAGTGGTGCGCGACTGTGCTGCCGTCCCCGGACCAGGTCGGGCTCCGCCGTCTCGCCAGCCCCGCTCGCCCCGCTCGCCGCTCCCCACGCGGCCACGATGTCGACGGTGCGGCTCCGTGACGAGGCCGGCGAGCCGACGGGTAGAAGGCATCGCCGGCCCGACGCTGCTCTGTCACGCAAACGCCACGACAACGATGATGACCACGCCGCCTCCGTCTCACGACGGCCGCCCGACGTCGCCATCGGCAACGCTCGCAAGAGACGAGCGCTTGCCGGCGATGACGAGTCTGCTGGCGGCTCCGGTTGGCCGCCGTCTCCGGCCGCGGCGAGAGGCGCCGCCTGCGGTGTTGACGATGACGACTCCGACGGCGAGTGTTCTCTGCTCTCTCACTTGTTGGCCAAAGGTGGCAAAACCGGCGTGGGCAAATTAAACGGCAAAAGACGCAAGGACGGTGCCATCGAAGACGTCCTTTGCTTCCTCCCTGTCGCTAAAAGCGATGCTCGCAGAGACAGAGACGGTGCGAGCGGCGGCGTTGTAAGAGAGTGCGCCCGGCGTTCCCGCCAATCAGCAGAGTGGCACAGCCCCGACACTGCAGGGACAGTCGCTTCTGGCATAGGCGGTGGTGGTGGTGCCGTTGCCGCCGCCGCTGCTGCCGCTATCCCCGCTGGGCACATCGGCGCTCGGAAATTGGACGGTGACGATGCGCGACGTATTCGCCACAGTCGCAAGGGACGGCTAGCAAACGGCCGGCGGAGTGCCGACGGCATCTGTAAGAACAGCAGCGGCGGCAGCGGCACCAACAGCATCGCCAATATTGACAACAGCAGGAACAGCACCAACATCGACAGCAGCAGGAACAGCACCAACATGGACAGCAGCAGGAACAGCAATATCGACAGCAGTAGGAACAGCACCAACATGGACAGCAGCAGGAACAGCACCAACATGGACAGCAGCAGGAACAGCAATATCGACAGCAGTAGGAACAGCACCAATATCGACAGCAGCAGCACCAACATCGACAGCAGCAGCACCAACATCGACAGCAGCAGCACCAACATCAACAGCAGCAGCACCAACATCGACAGCAGTGATGATCGCGGCTCTATCGCCGACGTGCCACCGCCGTTGTGGTCCGGTGAGTGGCCGAGCGCGGCCCGTGTGGGTGCCGTCGCCGCGGAGGCAAAGGGGGACGGCGATCCCGTCCCGGGTGGCTCTCTCGGCATTTGCCGTGGCGTGAGCGGCGACGGCGACAATGGCGGAGCCGACGACGACGATGGTGTTGCCGGTGTTGGGTTGATGGACGCCGCGTTTGTGGAGACCTCCGGGCACTTTTCCGACTCCAGCCCCTCCGCCGTCCCGGAAACGCCGGAGCCGGCGCGCAAGCGGCGGCGCAGTGGACTCCTCCTGCACCGCCGCCGGCGCTGTCGCCGCGTGAGTGTCACGCGTAGCCCCAACTTCGTGCCAGTCACGCCGAGGTGCGTCTGTGTGTACGTGTTTCTGTACGTCTGTGTGTGGGTGTGTGTACGTCTGGATGTATGTCTCTGTGTATGTAGTACTTGTAAGCAGCAGTACTTGTAGGCCGAGCGCGAGAAACGTCTTGCCGCACTCGTCACACATGCACGGCCTATCGCCCGTGTGCTAAAGTTTTTGGAGATGGGCACCGCCCTCAAATTGACATCAGAGCAAGAGATCACTGTTGGTCACAGCATTGGAGGTGGCATGCTCATTGATGGCCTTTAGCTTCTCGCTGCACTCGGGCAGCAGCTTAAGGTTTTCCAGGTCGTTGAGCGAACGCTGGAGGGCGGCTCCGTGCTTGCCGATCAGGTCGTTGCATGTGCTCATATCCTCGAGCTTAGAGGACAGCGAGCGGAGCGTGGTCTGCAGTTCCCTCGTTGTCGGCCTGTGCGCCTGATTTCTCATCGCCCCAGTCATATACTTGCAGCACGCTTGTAGAGCCAGCCCTCCTTCACCACCGTCACCTGCCGTGGCTCTCTCGGTCTGCTCAAGCGCTCCACCACAGACTCTCCGTGCACTTCACACGAGCATGAGCGACGCGTCACTCCTCGCCACCACGACCACGGCGGTCCGCAGGGCCCTTGGGTGCTGCTCCCTGTGACTTCGGGAGACAAAGGCGGCCGGGCCAGGTGCTACCCACCCACACACCTCCTCCTGTGCCATGCCGGCCCCCATTTATACTGCTCGAAAACAGCACTTGCCCCAAAATCACGTTAAGGCTAAATGGGGGTCTTCGTCTGAGTGTGGTTGTGTGTCAGTCGACCCGTGGCACCTTGATCGTGCGCATAGCCTGGCACAAGCGTCGTGGTGACGTCATCGCCACTCAGCGGCAAATTGCGGTTGTTGTCACCGTTTGTGTGTTTGTGTGTTTGTGAGTGAGTTGAATATCTGTGCTTTTTTTTAACGTCCCGGGAGGCCTGCCTACGACTCGCCCTGGGTGTCACCAGGCCGTCTCGTGTGGGCAGCTCACAAACCTACGTTGAACTTCTTTCGCACTGTACACAGCCGACTGCGGTAATCAGAGGTGCGGGGAAAGGACAACAAACTAAACACACAAAAAAATTGTTCTAAAGAAAATAGTTTTCAATCTGCCCCAGTGGCTTCCTCATTAATTCATAAACCGTAAAGGATAATAAATACACAATATGAAAAGCCTGAAGTCTAGGGCTTTAGACGAGGCAATGGCGAACTAGGCCTTGATAAAAAAAAATTACTCTAAACAAAGATAAACCCTAGATTTGAATAAATATCCTTGTATTTGTATTATAATAAATATAGACACGTACATTTATATTCGAAAGTGCATAAATGTACCCAATTTAACAGAAACTAAAAACAATACAAAAAGCTGAGGGCTGTAGTCAAGGTGCTGATGGACTAGGCCTTTATCACATTTAAACTCGATAGACACAGTGAATACATCTTAAATTAGAATAAATCTACGTGTATTTGTATCTTGTTGCATTATGAACCTGGTGACCCGAGTACGATGTATTGTGCATAAATTTACACAAATGAACAAACTCTTTAAAGTAATATACAAAAAGCCGTGGGCTTGAGGCAAGGCGCTAACGGACTAGGCCTTAATCACATTCAAACTCATTAACATTAAATAAACGTAGTTAATAAACCTTAACATTAGAATAAATAAACATTCATTTGTGTTGTAATGAATACAGACACGTACATTTATATTGACACTCACGAGAGAGATGAAGGAAAGTGATGATTACGAACAAATGGAGAAAGAACACACGATTAAACCCGAGTAAAACGATTAAACCCCCTTGCACCCGCCACTCTCAATATAAACACACACAGCTCACTCGCACACACACACGCAGCTCACTCGCACACACACAACTCACTCACTCACACTCACACACGCAGCTCACTCGCACACACACAACTCACTCACACTCACTCACACATGCTCACACGCAGCTCACATGCAGCTCATTCTCACCCATTCTCACGTACAGCTCGTACTCGTGCAGCACAATTCACACGCCGCCGCACACGCCGCCGCCATCTTGGGGGGGGATCCAACAGGTGAGGTGAGCCGAAAAACAGGGCGTGGGTGAGTGACAACGATTGTGAGTCTCGGTGCCGGCGAGTATCACTGTTGGTCAGTGTCGGTGTGCGTGTTGGTGAGCGTCACTGTTGGTGAGCGTCAGTGTGGGTGAACGTGTTGGTCAGTGTCACTTTTGGTGCGTGTCACTGTTGGTGAGCGTCAGTGTGGGTTAGCGTTTTGGTGAGTGTCAGTGTGGGTGAGCGTGTTGGTGAGTGTTACATTGGTGAGTGTCAGTGTTGGCGAGTGTCGGTGAGCGTGTTGGCGAGTGTTGGTGAGCGTGTTGGTGAGTGTCACCATGGTTACTACCCACAGCCCCATCCTTGTCAGCAGAAAGAGGCGGCAGCCACTGCCAGAGCTCAACGCAGAGCCACCGGCGTGCTCACAGGTGAGTGTGTCTCAGTGTGTGTGTGTCAGTTACCTGGTCAAGGCCTATTATACCATCAGTAGCCCTGGGCTCTGGGTAGTTCTTCGTGCTTTCAGAATCCCTGACCCTCTGCTCACGATCATTAAGGACCTTCATAATGGTGTGCGGGCCCAGGTAAAACTATGTTGCCGGGAGTCGGAGCCATTCGCTGTACACCTTGGGGTGCGACAGGGATGTCCTCTGGCTCCCACATTATTTAACATCTATTTCGATCACGTAGTTCGTGAAGCCTTTAATAGCTGTACCGGAGGAATTCCCATCTGGTACAGATACAATGGGAGGCTGATCGATGCCCGGGTGCGGTCAAGGGATGGCTCCCTATTGCTCAACCACGTTATGTATGCCAACGATCTGGTAATTGCTGCTCACTCGGTGGAGGAGTTGGAGGCGCTGCTGCTGAACCTGGAGCTTGCCACTAAGCGGTTGGGGCATTACCATCAGCCCCACCAAAACTAAGCACCTGCCTGGGTATTTTGTACCATCGGACACCCCACCCCCAAAACTCCCAATTGATGAAAAGGCAGTTGTGAAGAGAGTGGAGGGTTCCCATACTTGGGCAGTGTGCTCATGACTGGATCCGGTTTAACAGCAGAGGCCTCACTCCGAATCAATCGAGCGACATTATCTTTCATCAGTTGCTTAACGCTGTGTGGAAGCTACCTGGTCTGACGCTCCGCACGAAGCTTCAGGTCTTCTCGCCCACGGTCATTCCCTCCCTTCTCTACGCTTGCGCAACGTGAACCCCCCGAATGGAACATCTACGCCGGTTAAAAAATTTAGGATGGCCTGCCTACGATCCATCCTGGGTTTAACCAGGCTGGATGGTGTGAGGAGCTCACAAATCCTTCAAAGGTCTAGACAAAGTCCCATCAGTGAGCTCCGGCAGGAGCGTCGCTCACTACGACTAGCGGAGCACCGGGTGGATAAAGCACAGCAAGTTGGCACAGTAGGGGGCACAGGTGGTGCATCAGCCAGTCATCTCAGTCAGTCGACCCGTGGCAGCTGGGTCTGCCCCATGACCTCCTGCCAGCGGGCGTTCAACACTTCACGTGGCCTCAAGGTGCACATAGCCTGGCACAAGCGTCGTGGTGACGTCACCGCCACTTTGGGGGCGAATGGCGATTGTTGTGTGTGGGGAGCCGGTAGTGTAGCGTTTAGCATGCTGCGCTACGAACCCGGCGACACGAATTTGATTCCTCCTCACAGCCAACACCAGTGACGATTATCTGAACCGGTCCTGGGCCTCCCACCCCCTCGTGTGCCGTGCCGGCCTTTATAGGTGCTCGCTAATAGCCCTTCCCACAACAGTGTTAAGCCTATATGGGGGATATTTGTCTTTGTGTGTGTTTCCTATCCATACTTCTGTCCATCCGCGTATACCCAACAAAGATGAGGGGTAGTGTAGCAGTCAGTGCTACTCCCTGCTACGAACCCGGCGGCCCGAGTTCGATTCCCGCTCTCGGCCATCACCAGTGGCGATTATTATCACTGTTGGTGAGCGTCTGTGTGGCGGAGCGTGTTGGTGGTGAGTGTCACTATTGGTGAGCGTCAGTGGTGGTGCGTGTGCATGTTTGCGAGTGTTATAATCGCCACTGGTGATGGGAGCCCCAGAACTTGTTATCTGAACTAGTTCTGGGACTCCCCTAGGTCGACTCGGCTTCAAATGAGTTCCCGTGTGGCATTGTTGTTCTGACCGCCCCCCACCCAACCCATCCCACCCCACTCACCCCACCACACCCACTCCACCTCATCCACCCCACGTCAACCACCCCACCCCACGTCAACCACCCCACACCCACCCCTGCTACGGGTATGCGCGTGGCCACAGGCTCCCATGAGCCACCACCACCCCCCCACGACCCAGGCGAGGAGACGGCTCGGGCTGCGATGTTCTCCCGGTCGCGACGTCTGCCCGAGAGGACTCGCCGGTGAGACCCCCCCCCCCAACTCGTCCACCCGTTCTGCCTAGCACTGGAAGCAGTAGTGATTCTACTGGCATCAGTACTCGCAGCAGTGGTAGTAATCTTACTGACATCAATACTTTCAGCAGTAGCGGTAGTAATCTTATTCGCATCAGCACTGGTAGCAGCAGCAGTGATCTTACTGGCAATCAGCACTGGCAGCAGCAGCGGTAGTTATCTTACTGGCATCAATACTTGCAGTAGTATTAATCTTACTGGCATCAGCAATGGTAGCAGCAGCGGTAGTAATCTTACTGACATCAATACTTGCAGCAGCAGTAGTAATCTTACTGGCAGCAGTGCTGGCAGCAGCAGTGGTAGTAATCTTACTGGCATCAATACTTGCAGCAGCAGTAGTAATCTTACTGGCAGCAGTGCTGGCAGCAGTGCTGGCAGCAGCAGTGGTAGTAATCTTACTGGCATCAATACTTGCAGCAGCAGTAGTAATCTTATTGGCATCAGCATTGGCAGCAGCGGTAAAATAGCTTCAGAGCTCATCGGATTACTCCAGTCTAACTACAGATTCTGACAGAGCCCACCGGAGATGTTGACTCCCTCGCCTGGTATACAGGAGGTCACGGATTCGATCCCGACCCTGACGCCTGCTGCTGTATATTTGTAGTCTGCGTCTCTCCATCTCCCAGTGGTCGCGTGGATTTTTATCCGGGTCCCCTCCGGTTTTCCCTTCACATTTTTTTAAATCAACATCACGCGTTTTTGGCCGCTGTGAATTTCCATGCTATAAGCCACTTGAATGGGCTTTCTCATTTATTGCCAGGTCGCTTCTGAACAAGAGCTACATAGCTCAGTGGGCCTTCTCTAGTG
The DNA here is from genome assembly GCF_015708825.2 of Lethenteron reissneri. Taxonomy (NCBI): domain Eukaryota; kingdom Metazoa; phylum Chordata; class Hyperoartia; order Petromyzontiformes; family Petromyzontidae; genus Lethenteron; species Lethenteron reissneri. The sequence continues at coordinate 7,027,028 of NC_083846.1, forward strand.
AAATTAAAATAGTTTAAAATAGTTTTAAATCGCAACAGCTTTTGCAGTACAAAGCAGCAGAACTAGCTTCAGCAGTAGAAGCGGTGCTAGCAACGGTATGAGCACCACTATCACCAGCAGCACCACTACAACCACCTCCAAATACCATCATCATCACAGCCACCACCATTGCCACTACAATTACTACCACTGACACCACAACCGCCATCAGCACCACCAATACCAACACCCGCCGTTCGCCACTAAGTGTCGGTGACTGTCACCACTGTGCTAGGCCCAGGCGCACTTTGAGGCCACGTGAAGTGTCATACCTGCTAGGTTGGCTGAGATGACCAGTAGATGCACACCAGCTGTACCCCCTACTGTGCCAACTTGCTGTATTTTAGCCACCCGGCGCTCTGCTTGTTGTTGTGAGCATTGATCCTCTGCCCTCCGTTGTTGCTGGAGGGCGACTGCCTCAAACTGCCCAGTAGCAGCGTCCTTCACGAGCCTCCACTACACCACCACTACCACCACCACTACCACCATCACTACCACCATCACTGTCACCACTACCATCACCACAGCCACCACCGTTACCACCACTGCCATCACCACTGTTACCACCACCGCTGCACGCCCACGCGTTATGAGGCTCCGTCCCTGGCGGTGCCGTCTCACCTGAGATCTTGCACCGGTGCAGGTGGCGTGAGCCGGGCTTCGCCGCCGGCGTCGTCGTCCTCACCGCCGTCACCGCGGTGCCGCCGGCCCCGCCACTCCTTCAGCGACGCTGCGCCAGGTCCCAGCAGCACCGGTGAGAGGCCGCGACCGGCCGACTGAGACCATTGGCACGGTGAACGTCCGATCAAACCATTGTAATACCGCCAGCGAAACACTTGAGGGAGTACCGCTGAACTAAAATGATAAACTAAAACTAGTTTGTGTTACCAGGTGTAAGGGCCCCCGAGCTGTGTAGCTCTTTCTCAGAAGTGACCCTGGGTATATCACAAATGATGGCTCAACGAAGAGGCTTAATCATCATGTGGCAATGTATAGCATCCAAATACAGTGGGACCTCGGTATACGACCGCTTTGGAATAAGTCGAATTTGGTACACGTCGTGTTTTCTTGAGAAAAAAATGTCTTGGGATACGACGACCTCTTGCTTGGGATACGACGCGTTTGCTAGAACTTGTATGGGGCGGGATGAGTCACTGCGTACAATACCCGCGTATGCCCCGTTCACGACTGAAACAAAGCGAGAGGGATGGGGTGGCATGGGGGAGAGGGGCGGGGGGCGTGGGGGAGAGGGGCGGGGGGCGTGGGGGAGAGGGGCGGGGGGCGTGGGGGAGAGGGGCGGGGGGCGTGGGGGAGAGGGGCGGGGGGCGTGGGGGAGAGGGGCGGGGGGCGTGGGGGAGAGGGGCGGGGGGCGTTGGGGGGCGGGGCGGTGGGGTGCGGCGGGCTGCCCCCATGGAGGGTGGAGCCCCGGGTCGAGGCGCGCGTGACGTGGGGGGTTGAGGCACGCCACGTGACCAGCGCAGCTGGCAGCAGCGCGGTCACGTGGCTTCTGTATTCATTTTAGTAATTAGTGTCTAAATTGTTTTATACAACCCCATTAATGTATAATATGCCACATTAAATATCATTTATTTACCTCTGGAACGGATTATTTCCTTTCCCTTTATTTCTTATGGGAAAAATTCGTTTGGTATACATAATTTTTGGTATAAGTCCTACCTACCTTCTGGAACGAATTAACGACATATACCGAGGTACCACTGTACAAACTTTTTATTTTACCAGTTGTAAGGCTCCACTGAGCTGACGACAATGATGACGACAATGATGACGACAATGATGACGACAATGATGACGATGATGATGACGACTACGATAATGATGATGACGTTGATGGCGATGGCCGTGGTTTTGGTGAGAACAATGGGTGACGGTGGGCTCTGCGTTGGTCCCGCGCTTGCAGGGGAATGGGTTCGGATCCCACCCAACTTCATAGTGATCAACAGCGACGACGACGATGAGGTCGGGGGGGACGCCGTCTTTGCGCAGCAGCAGGTGCAGATGGACGAGGACGAGGCGCTGGCTCGGGCGCTGCAGGTGAGCGCAGCGGAGGTCAGCGTTGGGGTAGCCGTACGCACACGCATGCATGCATGCACGCACACGCACGTATGCACGTACACGTATGCACGCACACGCACGTATACACACATACGTACGTATACACACAAGTATGCACGCACACACACGTGTCAGGGTCTGGCTCAAACAAACGACTTCCTGCATGTCAGGCGAGGTAGTCAACATCTCCTGGCCACAAACCGTTGCCCGCAGAGTAACGCCACCGAAGCCCGCTGGTCAACGTCGTTCAGAGACGTTTACCACGACGCCACGCTCCCGAAGCCGTAGATATGCTCGCTCGCTCGCCAGGCTCGTCGTACGCAAGAAAGAGGGGGAGTTGTCTGTACTCCCTCGGGCGTCCAGCAAGTAACCGCCGCCGCCTTCTGTAGATCCAGTTTGACGAGGAGGAAGCGGAGAGGCTGGCGGGCTCTGAAGGTCACGGCGGTGGCGGTGGTGGCGGTGGTGGCGGTGGTGGCGGTGGTGGCGGTGACACGGAAGAGTTTTGGCACCGCCCCCCGACTCGCTCGTCGAATCACCAAGAAGAGGTGAGGGTCACCGTGGACAGGAGTCGATCATCGATAATTATCCAGGGAAGAAGGGGACACTGAATTTTCAAAAACGCCAGATAATGGCTCAATCATTGTTCTATGGTTCTTCCGTTAAAGTCACGTAGATCGCAACACAAGCTTGTGTGTTGCGATCGAAACATCGTGATATTTTTATTATTTTTTATTTACTTTATTTTTATTACTTTATTGTTATTGATTTTTTTTATCTACGTGACTTTACTGAGAAAACCATAGAATATGAATTCCTGCAGGCACGAAAGTTTTAAGTCTAAATTAAATCATTATTATTTAGAATAGCTTATGTTTCCGCATTCTTGCATGGCATGTTTGTAGGTGTTGGTAATCTCGAAGACTCTGCATCATGGGGTGATGTACGTAGCGCGCCTCTGCTCTTGTTTCAACAACCATGATGTGTTTGGCGATCGCACAGCCTTCAGAGGGGTTTTGCCGGTTACGCCGGATCGGCCCGGGAAGCAGCCGGAATAATCGCGCAGTGCCGGATGATCTGTGATTGACTGCATGTGCGTGTTCAACTTCTTTCGCACCGTGCGTAGCCGGCCGTGCTAATCTAATTGAAGGTGCCGGGAGGAAGGACAACAAACTAAACACAACAACAGGAAGCAGTTCTAAAGAAATTAGTTTTCAATTTTGTATAGTGGTTTAGTGGAGTGTATAATAGTGCACTGTCTAGTGTAGTGTAGTGTATAGCAGTGTAGTGTATAGTCGTGTAGTGTATTACGGAGTGTATAGTATTGTAGTGTACGTCCGTTGAACTTCTTTTGCACCGTACTTAGACAATCGTGCTAATCTGTGGATCTCTGTGGGTCTGGGTGTCTGGGTCTCTGTGTGTGCGTGTTGAACTTCTTTCGCACCGTACGTAGCCGGCCGTGCTGATCGGAGGTGCGATTGCGGTGCCACGGGATTACATTTTGATTGAAAAGATTGTAGACCAAACTAAAACATGTCACATCAAAAAAAATTACAGAACACATTTAAAGTGATGCACATAGGAGTATAGTGCTTCCATTGCAGTCTTGGTTGTAAAGTGGCTTTTGGGTTTACAGTGCAATTAATCTTGCGAGTAGTTGTTAGATGTTTGTGGGCAAATCCAGACTGATCGAACCCACGACCTCCTCCATACCAGGTGAGGTAGTCAACATCTGCCTGGCCACCGCGCTCACCCCAATCTCAACGTCTCCCCTCCGCCGCCCTCCCCAGATGCCGCGCAGCCAGCGCAGGAGGAGGAACCCGTCGCAGCACCAGCACAGGGACACGTACCCGGGTGAGTTCTCCCTCCCCGGGGTGTCCCCATGGTGCCCCCGTGCGTCTCCCGCAGGTGTCTGCTGTCTCTGCTGACCTACAGTGTGCCCCATGTGTCTCTGTTCTCCCGTCGTGTCTCCGCATCCTTCCTTCGTGTCTCCGTGTTGCACGCACGCACCATCAACTTCCCACACGCCGTGCGTAACTGACCGTGCTCACCGGAGGCGTTGTCCCCCACCCCCCCATGCCCTCTTCAGGGTGGACGTGCTGCGGCATCCCCCCCAATTTTCTGCGCGCCATCGCCATGACCTCGATGCACACGCAGCAGCAGAGCCCCAGCAACAACGGCGATGACTACGAGGTGAAGACCGTGCACGCGTGTGTGTTGGCACAGTAGGGGGCACGGGTGGTACATCGGCCAGTTATCTCAGTCGGTCGACCCATGGCACCTGAGTCTGTCCCGTGACCTCCTGCCAGCAGGCATTCAACGCTTCACGTGGCCTTAACGTGCACATGGCTTGGCACAAGCGTCGTGGTGACGTCACCGCCACTTAGTGGCGAAGGGCGGTTGTTGTTGATATGTGCGGGGAGCGGTAGTGTAGCGGTTAGCACGCTGCGCTATGAACCTGGCGACCCGGGTTCGATTCTTGCGCACGGCCAGCACCAGTGACGATTATCTGAACCGGTCCAGGGCCTCCCCTAGGTTGACTCGGCCTCAAATGAGTATCTGGTGCAATGTGTGAGCATCACCCCTAGGAAGACAAAGGCGGCCGGGCGTGGTGTTGGTCACCCACCCCCTCGTGTGCCGTGCCGGCCTTCATAGGTGCTCGCTAACAGCACTTGCCCCAACAGTCTGTTGAGGCTAGAGACTGAATCCTTACTCTCGGAGTCCCTCCAGAAACAGCAAAAAGCCATTGCGGGTGGCCACGTGGAATGTTTGAACGCTCACTGCGGACGAGAGGCTGCCAATCCTCTGTCGGGAGCTGGACCATTACCGCCTGGATCTCTGCGGTATTCAGGAGGTCTGGTGGACTGGCTCTGACTCCTGCCACCATGAGGGGTGGACTGTCCTCTACTATGGACAGGAGACTGCCAAACAACAAGAAATGAAGGGGGTGTGGGAGCATGGCGGTGAAGTGTGGGAAGCTGTAAGCCCCAGGCTACTGTGGGCTCGCCTTCCCATCCAGAGGCGAGGAGTGGTGGTCGTGGTTACTTATGCATCCACCGAAGATGAACATCAGTGGAGGGATGCAGGCAAGGCTGACGTGGCACAGGTGCTAGCTAAAGTGGCATCTCAGGGTTGCACTCTCGCTCCCACATTGCGAGGCTGATCGATGCCCAGGTGCGTCAAGGGATGGCGCCCTATTGATCAACCATATTATGTATGCTGATGATCTGGTGATGGCTGCTCACTCAGAGGAGGAGTTGGAGGCGTTGCTGCTGAACCTGGAGCTTGCCACTAACAGGTGGGGCCTTACCATCAGCCCCACCAAAACTAAGCATCTGCCTGGGTATTTTGTGCAATCAGACACTCAACCCCCACAACTCCCAATTAGTGATGGGGCAGTTGTAGAGAGAGTGGAGAGTTTTCCATACCTGGGCAGTGTGCTCATGACCAGCTCCAGTTTGTCAGCAGAGGTCTCACTACGAATCAGTCAAGCGGCATGATCTTTTCATCAGCTGTGTAAGCCTTCTGGACGAACGAGTGATGGTGACGATGGTGACGATGCGAGTCCAGTACTCGTGAGCTCGTGGATGGTGACGATCGTGATGATGGTGATAATGGTGACGATGATGGTGAAGATGGTGATGATGATGATGGTGACGATGGTGATGACGATGATGGGAACGGTTATGATAGTAAGTCCTGTACACAAGAGTTCAGGGATTGTGATGACGATGGTGACGATGACGACGCTGTTCAGGAGCTGCTGCGGCTGGATGAGCAGCTTGGCGTCCGAGCGCATCGCCTCAGCGCCGCAGACATACACCGGCTGCCCACCCAGGTCTTCTCGGCCGACCTGCGCAAGCCAAACTCCCAGTACGTTTTACCGTCATCATCGTCCAACATTCACACCTTCGCAACTCCGATTAGCACGGTTGGGTAGGTACGCTGTGTGAAATAACTCTTTGGTTCTTTTGGTAAAGTCACGTAGAAAGAAAATAAAAGAAATTAAATAATGGAATACGACGTTTCGATTGCAACAAAAGCAATCGTCATCAGGTATAAAACAAACCAGTAAAATTAGAAATACAATGCAATACAACACAGAGTTGGCTAACACAACAGTCAACACCCTACCTGGTTGATTACAGTCTTCCAAAGATTGTTACATTTGAGAGAGAGACAAAACACAGACACGGAGACACAGACAGACACACAAGCAGAGCGAGAGACACACAAGAGAGAGAGACACACATAGACACACAGAGACACACACATAGACACACAGAGACACAACGCCTCTGTGTCGAGGCCTTAACTAGAGAGAGAAGGGGAGGGGTGGGGCAGAGAGAGGTGGGGGTGCTGGAGCAGAGAAATGAGCATGTCAATGAGAGAGCTGTGTGGAAATCCACCTTGTGGCGGCCCGGGGGAGAGAAAGACCCATACAAGTCTGGTAAAATTTAGAGAGAGTTGTGTGGAAATCTGCTCCGACCTTGGGGGGGGGGGGGGGGTGGGGGTGGGAGAAAGGGCAAATGGACCTATGCAAGCCTGGTAGAAATGGGAAGTATATTCTTAGGTTTATTCGGTAAAGTCTTTTAATTTTTTACCTACATGACTTTACCAAAACCTAAGAATATGAATCCTTGCAGTCACGAAAGCTTCAAATCCAGAAGAAATAGGAAGTGTTAGGTCCTCCAGTTTTTCCCCTCCACGTGGTTTAGAGCATTCGGGCTGCTGCTATTATTTTCCACCTGATGGTGATGATGCTAATCCCACTTCATTGAGCTATCGTTTGTGATGATTAGGGTCGCTTCTGATAAAGAGCTACTACATGGCTTAGTGGGGCCCTTACACCTGGTTTTTAGTTTTAAATGATGAGACACCTAAAATTATCGCTTGAAATAAGGAGGAAGAAGAAAAAACCTGTCCCATAAAGTAAGCGGCTCATTGAAGTAATTCACTGAAGTTGTATCGACACCTTTTGTGTTATAGCTCAGTGGGCCTTACCTGGGAAAAATACAAAATTAGTTTCACCACCATCCCCCCCCCCCACCACTCTGCAGGTGCAGCATCTGCACGGAGGCATACGAGGAGGGGGAGGTGATGCGGACCTTGCCCTGCTTGCACGCCTTCCACGCTGCCTGCATCGACAGGTGGCTACAGGTGAGCGTGGTGGTGGTGGGTGGGTGGGTGGTGGTGATGGTGGTGGTGGTGATGATGGTGGTGGTGGTGGTGGTGGTGATGATGGTGGTGGGTGGTGGTGGTGGGTGGTGGTGATGGTGGTGGTGGGTGGTGGTGGTGGTGGTGGTGTGGGTGGTGGTGGTGGTGTGGGTGGTAGTGGTGTGGGTGGTGGTGGTGGTGGTGATGGTGGTGGTGATGGTGGTGGTGGGTGGTGGTGGTGGTAGTGTGGGTGGTGGTGGTGGTGTGGGTGGTGGTGGTTGTGTGGGTGGTGGGTGGTGAGCCAATCAGATGGGATGGCCCGAGGGGGGGGGGGAGGTTAATTTATGCATATAAATTACAATGGATACCAATTACCGGTTCGGTTGATCATATGGTAAACAGCGGATATTATGCATGCACTCCGTGCCTTTGACACCCTTCCGTTTTGTGGATGCACGAAATCACACGACCTGTTGTTGTCCGCTCACAGTTAATCACCATCGGCGTATGGTCGCGAGGGCCTACGTGTTAAAGCAAATATCCTCTTGCCTTATTATTTTCTTTCTTTTAAATCGGGCCGTTGCTATATTTGAATGGCGTGCATCATTGTCAGCGTTGCAAGTAAATAATAATACTGATGGTGATGGTGACGACGTGTGTTACTGTGACCGACAGAATGTGCGCACGTAACGGTTTTGAGGTTCGGTGGCATGCTCTCTTGCGCTCGCTTTCCGCAAACCGCTTCCCTTTTATAATAGAAGTTTGTTTTGGTGTTAGATCGCGTAAATATAAATGTGTCGTTAAAACCGCCACCACCCGACAGTCCATTTAACAAGTTTTGTCACGTAAACAGAATATGCCAATACATTCAGAGTACAGCACACCGTGTTGTGTATTGGAGAGCAAATCCACAGCATTTACAATCTGAGTATGATGTTTTGCCAGTAATTACAACTATTATTTGGGTCTTTCGGTAAAGTCACGTAGATGGGTTCAATGAAAATAACAAAAATAATCTAAAAAACTACGACGTTTCGATCGCAACGCAAGCGGTCGTCATCAGGCTGAATAAAGAGAGGAAAGCTGCCGAGGCAGGCTGTTTTAAAGGTTTCAAATGGGTGTAGCCCAAGGGTCAGAAACTAAGTGGGCGGGGATATTTATGTTAATGTGATAAATTAGCATGTTAATGTAAGATCGCAGAGCCGCAGCCACGTCGGCACACGAGGTGGCTGGGAAATGTAACCTGATTATGTAGAATCAGAGAGCCGCAAATAACAACTAACATCCAAAGGCAGGATGGAAACATCACAGCCAGTTATGACTTAAACTGGTTAATAACGTCCTTCCACTGATTGCTCAGTTTGTACCCATCTTGTCGGTTGAAATTGTGTCCCTGCCTATAAATATGGATGGCTTCGTGAACGAATCTTTGTTGATAAGCCAGTGGGTTTGCAAAGTACCTTCGTCTTGGAGAAATCAATTACGTGTTCCAGTTCACTGGCGAGGTGATGATGGTCGGAAATACATTGAGCTCTATGGTGTAGAGTTTTGATGAGGGAATTAATCAAATTCACCATGGAGGTGGAAAAGGCTGGCAAGTTACCATTCTTGGATGTTTTAATCTAAAAGAGACCAGATGGCTCAATGGGACACTACAGGATAGCCACCCATATGGATGCCTCCCTAACTCTAGTTATGAAGTAATAAAAAACAATGTATATGTATATATACGTGTAGAATTGTCATTGTCTATGTTGCATGATGTCTATGATGTACCGTACAAATATAATATTTGAACACTGAAATGAAGCGTAGCTACTTTGTTTTTATCACGTACACATGGTGATGGTGCCGATAGCCAAACTCTGTTACAGCCTTTGGAGTGGCTTGGCCGGTTTCTCTGGATTGGTCCCAGGAACCGCCAGATAATGTTGGAAGCAGCCAGATAATAGAAGATCTAATGTATATTGTCCCTAGGCAGAGAGTGGGCTTAAAACTCTGTCATGAGTTCCCTACTCCTCCCACCTCGTCCAGCACTCTCCCCTTGTCTCACACTGCTACATTCATTCTCTCTCTCCTTCTCTCTCACAGCAAAGCGCCATATGCCCGGTGTGTCGCACAAACATCTTCTTGGACTGACGGACACGAAGAGGAAGATGAGGAGGAGGTGGAGGACTTTGGGGGGCTGAGAAGTTTTCTCAAGAGCCAAAGAGTCATGTTTAATGTGCAGTCGGCACGCTTTTCACGACCGATATTATCCTCGACAGAGGTTGGTTTATTTTGTTGGGGGGGAGTTAGGAACGTCACCGGCTAGTCGGGTTGTAAACGATCGACCGGTTGGTGCTGAACGAGTAACGAATTGGCCACGCGCTGTGTTACGTGACAAACCCCCTCGCCGATTGGCCACGTGTTGGAGGGTGGTGGTGGTGGTGGCAGCGGTTACCGATACGACATTGATATCGGCGCCATCTGTCACCAAAAACGAAACCATTATTTCGGAGCACAGTTCTGTTCTCACCCTCAAGTCATCCCCGCCACCCCCCCCCCCTCCCAAATTCCGGGATATATTGTACGCCACGGTGCAACGATCTGCCGCGGCGTTCGTTTTCTGGCGACTTTTACGTTTCGCATCGTTTTTTTGTCTTTAACGTTCCCATTGCAGACCAACCCCCTTGCGTACTACTCCGGTACGAACGAGGAGCTTCACTCACTCAACGTTCATTCAGTGGCTCAACGCGAGGCTGCTGCCAAGTTGCATAACCGTTGCAATAACGCCATGCGTGCGCATGTGCTTGCGTGTGTGTGAGACGCGGGTGCTCGTGTGTGTGACGCGGGTGCGCGTGTGTGAGACACGTGTGTGAGACGCATGTCTGAGACGCGTCTGTGTGTGTGTGACGCAGGTGCGCGCGTGTGTGACGCAGGTGCGCGCGTGTGTGACACAGGTGCGCGCGTGTGTGACGCAGGTGCTCGTGTGTGAGACGCGTCTGTGTGTGAGACGCAGGTGCGTGTATGTGTCTTTGTTGTCACGCGGGTGCTCGTGTGTTTGTGACGTGTCTGTGTGTATGAGGCGCAGGTGCATACGTGTGACAGTTTGGTTCGTTTTTGTTATGAATAAAAAAAAATTAGTTTTTTTTATGCTTGCCTCAGAGAATACTTTTTTTCCACAATATGTTCAACTCCTCTACTTACGAACGTTCGACGAACCAACTTTCAGAGATACGAACAAACCTGTCCTTATGTCCAGTTGCAGCTGTTCGGACCAAGAGTCGTAAGTTAAACCGCCACGTAATAGATGGCGGTGGTGGAACCCACATCTGCAGAATGTGAAGAACCAGTGGCATCTATATCTGCAGAATGTGAAGAACCAGTAGCATCTACATCTGCAGAACGTGAAGAACCACTGGCATCTATATCTGCAGAATGTGAAGAACCAGTGGCATCTATTTCTGCGTAACGTGAAGAACCAGTGGCATCTATATCTGCAGAATATGAAGAACCAGTGGCATCTACATCTGCAGAATGTGAAGAACCAGTGGCATCTATATCTGCGTAACGTGAAGAACCAGTGGCATCTACATCTTCAGAATATGAAGAACCAGTGGCATCTACATCTGCAGAACGTGAAGAACCAGTGGCATCTATATCTGCGTAACGTGAAGAACCAGTGGCATCTACATCTGCAGAGCATAAAGAACCGACGGCATCTCCAGAAGATTATCCAAATTTTAAAGCCATGCCCCATGTTTTAGTGAACACGCCATACAACGCGTTCGGAATCGACGGGAGTAAAGTTGGACTTGCGAGCAAATTGACTCCCGAACAGACCTCTAGAACCCAACTCATTCGTAAGTAGTGGAGTCCCTGTCGTCTTGGCTGACCCCTTTCAGATTACTTAAGTCGCTGTAGACTTTGAACAAAAACAAAAAAAATTAACCCGTAAAAACAAAGTTTTTCACTATAAATCCTTTATATGCGTGGCGGATAGAGTCCTCTCGTCCTCTGGCTTGAGATGGCTGCCACCTATGGGTCAGATGATTGCCTGGCAGCATTAAGCAATTGGTAATTAAATATAATTTTTTTTTTCCTAAAAAGTGTAAAATTTTGCAAAAATGTTTTCACGAAAATTAATTGTCACGCACAACGAGTCTGGAAAATGTCAGCTCGATTGGATCACGGGAAGTGGGTTAAAAAACGACCGAAAGATTTAAACGGTCGTAAGCGCGCAAGCAAGCAAGCGAACTTAATATAAAGGATGTAAATAAAAAACGACCGAAAGATTTGCACGGTCGTAAGCGCGCAAGCAAGCAAGCAAACTTAATATAAAGGATTTTAAAAGACCCAGACTCATTCATCTGCGGCCATTTGTGGCCTTAGAAGTTATACATGATAACAATGTAAGCCGGACGTTCTAGGGCAATGGCTATTATTCATAGCATCACTGGACCGTGTGCATCGCCGCTAATGTAGCAGCATCGCCAAATAACTTGTACGCTATAGTAATGCACAGACCGTGGTCTGGCTGTTGCTTAGAAATGTAAAATTAATTTCAATTAGAACTGCTTGTAGTTGTGTTTAGTTTGTCCACCCCGCACCACCAATTAGCGCAGTTGGTTACGTACGGTGCGAAAGAAGTTATACATACTAACTACTATACACTACATTATACACACTTCACGACTATACACTACACAATACACTGCTACACTACTACACACCACTACTATATATTACACTAATATACACCATACTATACATAACACTGCTACACTATGCACTGGTGCCACAGCAACGGAGCAACTCCGCCGGCGACACCATCCTCTCGCACCCCTCCACACGAACGCACGCACACCCCCACTAAACACACGCACGCACCCACGTAGGGTCTCGATGGGGGGGATGCCTGGCACCACGGGTTTTCATCCAAAGAGCCCCTAGCAGGGATGTCCCCCGGTTTCCTGTTGTCAGGAGATTGGCCGACCCCCCCCCCCCCCCCCCCCCCAGGCCGGATTCCATGGCGGCCCCCCTAAAATCAACTTAAAAAGTCGTAGGGGCGCATAGAGCTTTACAGGCTGGTCGCGATGAAGCATCCACAACACGGGAGGTCAGGCCTCGAAGGCAAACCCTCTACGGACAGTGCAAACAGTGGGGTGGGGGAAAAATCCCTGGGTGCCCTAGCAGGAGCGATTTAAGAGAGAGACTGGAAATTACCAGTGAATCAGAGATGAGGAACGCAGATATGGGGAGAATGGAAAGAGGGAGGGATGACGTGATGCTTCCCCCCCCCCCTAACGGCAGGTAAAGCGCTCTTGGCCGCGCAGGATGACATATCACCCGCAGATTAACGGGCTTTGAGGATTCTAGGGGAGGGAGAGAGCGAATTTAGATCAGAGTTGTGCGACCGTCAAGAATCCCAGCCGCTCTCAGCGTCCGCGTGTAGCTGCGAACCGTCGGCCAGGCAGAGTCTACGCTGTCCAGCGTCCTCCCCAACTCCCACCGTGTCCGTGCGACGCCGTGAGTTTGTCTGCGAGGTGAGTGATCGTTCAGTTGGTCGATTCAGCCCAGTTCGCTCGTTAGACCTCGCCCGAGATAGTCGCACATCACCAAGGGTGGTAAGTAAGAGGCCTGGCGCTACCCGGAGGCTGTTCGCTGGGGGCCATAAACGGGTTCACTTCACGCCGGGAATAAAACCTTCGTACAGATTGATGGTTGATGCGCTGTGCGTGTGTGTGTGAAGAGTGGTGGAACAGCAATTGGCGCACTGCGGTGTGGGTGAATAAGTCGGTGTGTGTGGGTGATATAAATCGTTGTGTGTATGACGCGCGCGCATATATTTTTCTTTTCTTTCTTTCTTCTTCTTATATATAAAAGTCTCCGTGCGCTCGCGCTTGCGGGGGATTTGGCTCTCGGACGGTGGGGTTTAAGACCAAAATAATTTGGCAGGCGGCACGCCCTAAGCCCCGTGGTGGGAATAGGCTATTCCGTTTTTCCATCCGTAAACTTTAAAGTAGTTTAATTAACACATTTGTGCCGTTTCTATTATTCATTATTTACTTATTGCACGACATCGACCGTACCAAGTGACGCCAATTGTGTGGGGGGGGGGGGGGCGGACCCTGCCAAGTCATGCGCGTTCGCTCCAGTTCACGGGGGACATTTTCTTTTACGCGTTTTACAGCCAACACATACAAACTTCACGCTGCGGATATTTATTCACAGTGTCATGTCCTCTTCGCCCCCCCCCCCCCAACACGATGCATCCAGTTTATACTACAGACTCCGTAGATAATACATTTTTACTGCTTACATAGCATTATTCTTGCACGGGCAGGGGATGCTTGGGAGGGGGGGGTAGCGGCCCAGCCCCTAGCCTGGCTACGTGCCAACTCCGCCGCCTCGCCAATGTAGGCCAGGACGGGGACTACTCATGGCACAAGGCCTCAGCACGCCTATGGTAAGTACAAAGTTCCTTGCTTCTTACGCTAACAACTCAAGTCCATTTTTTACTATTGTTAAACACATTAGTTGACAAACATTACAATAATAATGTTTGTGTGCAGATAAAAACTCAGCTTCATTGTTCAACATTATGAAACAAGTTCACAGATGTTACAATAATTATGTTTTTGTGAAGATAACAACTCAGGTTCATTGTTTACCATTATGAAACAAGTTGACATGTTACAATAATAATGTTTGTGTACACAAAACTCTTTTTGGATTTTTGGGTTGCTCAATTTCCCCTTTTTTTGCTGCGCTTTTATAACGCTGCCACGGTCTACTGCCAGTCTGTGATTTCTGCTTATTTCTTAAATGCATTTCTATTGTTTCCATCGCTCACGTCACGCTATTTACTCATACGTAGTACTGCGATACTGATAGCTGTGCCATCATCAGGGATTGCTGTGCCCGTCGATGTGTGTGTGTGAGTCCATGTGTGTGTCTTTGAGTCCATATGTGTGTGCGTGTAGAGCCATGCGTGTCTTTAACTCCATGAGGGTGTCTTTTTCGAACGGACAATGTCAAAGTGTTTATGTGTGTGTTAGTCCATGTGTGTGTGTCAGTCGATCTGTGTGCGTGTACGTCGATGTGTATGTCGGTCTATATGTGTGTGTGTGTTAGTCCACATGTGTGTGCAAGTCTATACATGTGAAGTATGGGAATTGACGGCAGGAACTTCTTGACGGGAACACACTTTTTATTAAATCTTTACGTGTCAAAATACAACGTGTGGTCTCCTTTCTTCCGACTTCACACTCCACTACTCTCCTGTAAACTCTAGGCCTCTAGCTACACACGATACCCTTCACTCGTGTAGACCCTATGCCTCTGGCTACACAATACACTCGACTCGTGTAGACCCTATGTCCCTGGCTACACACACTGCATTCGGCTCGTGTAGACCTTATGCCTATGGCTACACACACTACACTCGCCTCTGGGTTACACAGAGCCCCGGTCCCGTTAGGACAGCGGGACTAGGTACCGCAGGGCCCTAGGTCTTCATCCCCGTCTTCATTCTTCGCTGGTTACACACTGCCCTTACGCCTGTGTGCATCCCCTTTTATAGCCCCTGCTCACGAGAGACGGAGCTGATTCGGACGTCGACGTGAGCATCGTTCCTTAGTGAACCAATCACGACGCACTCTCTCTACGATCCGTTTTCCCCAGCGCGTGTTAACACTACTCCACCATTTCGATTTAAAGCTTTCGTGACTGCAGGGATTCATCTTCTTGGTTCTTTCGGTAAAGTCACGTAGAAGGGAAGTAATAAAATAATAAAAATAAAACATAATAAAACAATTCTCACGACGTTTCGGCCACAACGCAAGCAGCCGTCCTCAGGTGAAAACCAGGTCCGTCGAGGCGACAGAGTCTGAATGAAACAGCACACGAGCTTGGAGCATATATATAAGCTGGGCACATTGACAAAGGAATTTGCATATCAAAAGGAATTTAGCATATTTATGGGAAATGCAGGAATGTGATTAGTACTGCATATGCATGTGCATTATGCAGGATTAACAGCATCAAAGGGAGCTGCAGTTACTGCTGCTGCAGCAGTTGCTGCTGCTGCAGTTTCTGCTGCAGTTGCTGCTGCTGCTGCACTTGCTGCTGCTGCTGCACTTGCTGCTGCTGCTGCACTTGCTGCTGCTGCTGCACTTTCTGCTGCTGCTGCACTTGCTGCTGCTGCTGCACTTGCTGCTGCTGCTGCAGTTGCTGCCTTATCCATTTTAATATAACACTATGTATTATTCTACCCACCCTAATGTGTATCATACTGCTATATGTTTACTGTACAATTACGACACCATACATTACTCTGCACACTGCACCATGCCAGTGAGTGGAACGCGGTCTGAAAGTCACCGTAAACGTGAACACAATCAGTTAAGATCCGAAATGGTTTATTACGTCCTTCCAATGATTGCTAAGCCAGAATCCATCTTCTCGGTTGAAATTGTCTCTGTGTTTCTATATGTGAATCGCCTCATGAACGAATCTCTCATGATAGCCAGATGGCTTGCAGAGAACCTCTGTCTTGGAGAAGTCAATGTCATGTGAGCCCACTGAATTGTAACAGTGATCTGCCACGGCTGAGGTGTTTGTCCTACCGTGTTTCAGGTCTGCCTTATGTTCACGGATGCGGTCCGAGACATGTCGTTTGGTTTCTCCAATGTAACTGCTACCACAGAGGCAACTTAGTTTGTAGACGCCAGGGTACTGTATGTCTGGAACCACATCTTTTACAGACGGGACCAGATCACGGATTTTATGTACTGTGTTGAATCGGACCTGGATCTTGTGTTTAATCAGGATTTTGGAGATCTTTTTTGTGACCCCAGCAATGTAGGGTAAGGTGATGGTCTTGAAAGGCTCCTCAACAGGATCCTTCTTGATGGTTGGAGTGATGGCTTTGCGGATTGTGTAGTCGGAGTAACCATTAGCCTTAAGAGCTTGGCGTACGTGTTTGAGTTCACTGGAAATGTGTTCATGGTCGGAGATGCATTGGGCTCTATGATATAGAGTCTTGATGAGGGAATTCTTCTGGGATGGATGGTGGTGGGAATCCGGTTTTAGATAAGCATCCGTGTGGGTGGCTTTCCTGTAGACAGAGTGGCTCATTGAACCATCAGGTCTCCTTTTGATTAGGACATCCAAAAAGGGTAGCTTGCCATCATTTTCGACTTCCATGGTGAATCTGATGGCTGGGTGTATGGAATTGATGTGGTCGAGAAATTGGTCTAGAGCAGGCCGGCCATGTGGCCAGATGACAAAAGTGTCGTCTACGTACCTCTTCCATAAGGTCGGGCGTAGAGTGGCAGTCTGGATGGCGTCCGTCTCAAATTTCTCCATGAAGATGTTGGCTACAACCGGAGATAGGGGGGAGCCCATTGGGGTGCCCTCAATTTGCTTGTAGAAGGTTCCATTCCAGGTGAAGTATGTATTGGTTAAGCAGTGTCTCACCAGGGGGGGTACCCCAGCATTCAGTCCTTGATGAACCAAGTCTTCAATGATTGCGATGGTGTCAGGCACAGGCACCTTGGTGAACAAGGAAACCACATCAAAACTGACAAGCAGGTCGTCTGGGGACAGAGCAATCCCCTTGATTGTCGATACCAGGTCAGTAGAGTTTAGTACTGCAGAGGTGGTTTTTCCAGTGAAAGGCCGTAGGATTTCGGACAAAAAACGAGCCAGTTTGTAAGTGGGGGAGTTGATAGTAGAGACAATGGGACGAAGAGGTGTATCTTCTTTATGTATCTTTGGCAAGCCGTACAATCTTGGTGGCCTGGCTGCAGAAGGTTTCAACGAGAACTGTTTGGTCTGATCAATTAATGCGGTTGAAGCAGAAATGATGTTGTTGGTTTTGGAGACGAGGCTGTTGGTGGGGTCTCTTTTTATTTTTGTATAGCTGCCATCGTTGAGTAGTTCTTGAATTTTGTTGTTGTATTCTATTTTGTCCATGATGACAGTGGCATTGCCTTTGTCGGCTGAGAGGATGACAATGTCATCCCTCTTTTTTAATTGAGCTAATTCAAAGCGCTCATCTTTGCTGATGTTGCTAGCTGGCATCTTAGCGTTTTTGAGGGTTACAGAGATTTCAGATCTTGCTACGTCTGCAGCGATGTGACTCAAGCCCTTGAGAGCTACATCTACTCGAGCAATTATATCATTAACTGGTAAGTGTCTAGGTGTGACTGCAAAGTTTAGTCCTTTAGCTAAAACGGATTTCAGACCTTCAGAAATAGGACTGTTACTACGATTAATTACGACTTTGTTAACATCTAGCTTTTCAATGTGTGGGTCCGGTTTCTTGTTTGAGAGGCGGTTGAATTTGGAAATCAAGTTGTCCTTACATTTAGTCGACATAGCGGCAGCTGAAGAGGCAGTCATTTTTTCCACATGTTCCCAATCCGATGTGGACATTGTTACACTCAAAGATAAGTGTGATTTGTAGAGTGTCTTGTCTAACTGATCTAGTTCGGTGCGCGTAAGTCTGATTTTCTCTGAGATAAGAGCTAAGCTAGTTCTAGACAGAATTCGTTTCGCATTAGAAGAAGTTACAGCAGCAGATGTTAGTGTAAATGCGTTTGGTATTACCTTAGAGTCGCGGCATCTCTTCAGAAAGGTGAGAGACTCGATTAGCTGAGCCTTCTTATCCCGGAGCTTGTTGAAGGATCTCAAAGTTATGTGGAAACCCTCCCCGTAGAGGCGGTTAAATTTCGATTTAAAGCTTTCGTGACTGCAGGGATTCATCTTCTTGGTTCTTTCGGTAAAGTCACATGGCCGGCCTGCTCTAGACCAATTTCTCGACCACATCAATTCCATACACCCAGCCATCAGATTCACCATGGAAGTCGAAAATGATGGCAAGCTACCCTTTTTGGATGTCCTAATCAAAAGGAGACCTGATGGTTCAATGAGCCACTCTGTCTACAGGAAAGCCACCCACACGGATGCTTATCTAAAACCGGATTCCCACCACCATCCATCCCAGAAGAATTCCCTCATCAAGACTCTATATCATAGAGCCCAATGCATCTCCGACCATGAACACATTTCCAGTGAACTCAAACACGTACGCCAAGCTCTTAAGGCTAATGGTTACTCCGACTACACAATCCGCAAAGCCATCACTCCAACCATCAAGAAGGATCCTGTTGAGGAGCCTTTCAAGACCATCACCTTACCCTACATTGCTGGGGTCACAAAAAAGATCTCCAAAATCCTGATTAAACACAAGATCCAGGTCCGATTCAACACAGTACATAAAATCCGTGATCTGGTCCCGTCTGTAAAATATGTGGTTCCAGACATACAGTACCCTGGCGTCTACAAACTAAGTTTCCTCTGTGGTAGCAGTTACATTGGAGAAACCAAACGACATGTCTCGGACCGCATCCGTGAACATAAGGCAGACCTGAAACACGGTAGGACAAACACCTCAGCCGTGGCAGATCACTGTTACAATTCAGTGGGCTCACATGACATTGACTTCTCCAAGACAGAGGTTCTCTGCAAGCCATCTGGCTATCATGAGAGATTCGTTCATGAGGCGATCCACATATACAAACACAGAGACAATTTCAACCGAGAAGATGGATTCTGGCTTAGCAATCATTGGAAGGACGTAATAAACCATTTCGGATCTTAACTGATTGTGTTCACGTTTACGGTGACTTTCAGACCGCGTTCCACTCACTGGCATGGTGCAGTGTGCAGAGTAATGTATGGTGTCGTAATTGTACAGTAAACATATAGCAGTATGATACACATTAGGGTGGGTAGAATAATACATAGTGTTATATTAAAATGGATAAGGCAGCAACTGCAGCAGCAGCAGCAAGTGCAGCAGCAGCAGCAAGTGCAGCAGCAGCAGCAAGTGCAGCAGCAGCAGCAAGTGCAGCAGCAGCAGCAAGTGCAGCAGCAGCAGCAACTGCTGCAGCAGCAGAAACTGCAGCAGCAGCAACTGCTGCAGCAGCAGTAACTGCAGCTCCCTTTGATGCTGTTAATCCTGCATAATGCACATGCATATGCAGTACTAATCACATTCCTGCATTTCCCATAAATATGCTAAATTCCTTTTGATATGCAAATTCCTTTGTCAATGCGCCCAGCTTATATATATGCTCCAAGCTCGTGTGCTGTTTCATTCAGACTCTTGTCGCCTCGACGGACCTGGTTTTCACCTGAGGACGGCTGCTTGCGTTGTGGCCGAAACGTCGTGAGAATTGTTTTATTATGTTTTATTTTTATTATTTTATTACTTCCCTTCTACGTGACTTTACCGAAAGAAACAAGAAGATGAATCCCTGCAGTCACGAAAGCTTTAAATCGAAATTTAACCGCCTCTACGGGGAGGGTTTCCACATAACTTTGAGATCCTTCAACAAGCTCCGGGATAAGAAGGCTCAGCTAATCGAGTCTCTCACCTTTCTGAAGAGATGCCGCGACTCTAAGGTAATACCAAACGCATTTACACTAACATCTGCTGCTGTAACTTCTTCTAATGCGAAACGAATTCTGTCTAGAACTAGCTTAGCTCTTATCTCAGAGAAAATCAGACTTACGCGCACCGAACTAGATCAGTTAGACAAGACACTCTACAAATCACACTTATCTTTGAGTGTAACAATGTCCACATCGGATTGGGAACATGTGGAAAAAATGACTGCCTCTTCAGCTGCCGCTATGTCGACTAAATGTAAGGACAACTTGATTTCCAAATTCAACCGCCTCTCAAACAAGAAACCGGACCCACACATTGAAAAGCTAGATGTTAACAAAGTCGTAATTAATCGTAGTAACAGTCCTATTTCTGAAGGTCTGAAATCCGTTTTAGCTAAAGGACTAAACTTTGCAGTCACACCTAGACACTTACCAGTTAATGATATAATTGCTCGAGTAGATGTAGCTCTCAAGGGCTTGAGTCACATCGCTGCAGACGTAGCAAGATCTGAAATCTCTGTAACCCTCAAAAACGCTAAGATGCCAGCTAGCAACATCAGCAAAGATGAGCGTTTTGAATTAGCTCAATTAAAAAAGAGGGATGACATTGTCATCCTCTCAGCCGACAAAGGCAATGCCACTGTCATCATGGACAAAATAGAATACAACAACAAAATTCAAGAACTACTCAACGATGGCAGCTATACAAAAATAAAAAGAGACCCCACCAACAGCCTCGTCTCCAAAACCAACAACATCATTTCTGCTTCAACCGCATTAATTGATCAGACCAAACAGTTCTCGTTGAAACCTTCTGCAGCCAGGCCACCAAGATTGTACGGCTTGCCAAAGATACATAAAGAAGATACACCTCTTCGTCCCATTGTCTCTACTATCAACTCCCCCACTTACAAACTGGCTCGTTTTTTGTCCGAAATCCTACGGCCTTTCACTGGAAAAACCACCTCTGCAGTACTAAACTCTACTGACCTGGTATCGACAATCAAGGGGATTGCCCTGTCCCCAGACGACCTGCTTGTCAGTTTTGATGTGGTTTCCTTGTTCACCAAGGTGCCTGTGCCTGACACCATCGCAATCATTGAAGACTTGGTTCATCAAGGACTGAATGCTGGGGTACCCCCCCTGGTGAGACACTGCTTAACCAATACATACTTCACCTGGAATGGAACCTTCTACAAGCAAATTGAGGGCACCCCAATGGGCTCCCCCCTATCTCCGGTTGTAGCCAACATCTTCATGGAGAAATTTGAGACGGACGCCATCCAGACTGCCACTCTACGCCCGACCTTATGGAAGAGGTACGTAGACGACACTTTTGTCATCTGGCCACATGGCCGGCCTGCTCTAGACCAATTTCTCGACCACATCAATTCCATACACCCAGCCATCAGATTCACCATGGAAGTCGAAAATGATGGCAAGCTACCCTTTTTGGATGTCCTAATCAAAAGGAGACCTGATGGTTCAATGAGCCACTCTGTCTACAGGAAAGCCACCCACACGGATGCTTATCTAAAACCGGATTCCCACCACCATCCATCCCAGAAGAATTCCCTCATCAAGACTCTATATCATAGAGCCCAATGCATCTCCGACCATGAACACATTTCCAGTGAACTCAAACACGTACGCCAAGCTCTTAAGGCTAATGGTTACTCCGACTACACAATCCGCAAAGCCATCACTCCAACCATCAAGAAGGATCCTGTTGAGGAGCCTTTCAAGACCATCACCTTACCCTACATTGCTGGGGTCACAAAAAAGATCTCCAAAATCCTGATTAAACACAAGATCCAGGTCCGATTCAACACAGTACATAAAATCCGTGATCTGGTCCCGTCTGTAAAAGATGTGGTTCCAGACATACAGTACCCTGGCGTCTACAAACTAAGTTGCCTCTGTGGTAGCAGTTACATTGGAGAAACCAAACGACATGTCTCGGACCGCATCCGTGAACATAAGGCAGACCTGAAACACGGTAGGACAAACACCTCAGCCGTGGCAGATCACTGTTACAATTCAGTGGGCTCACATGACATTGACTTCTCCAAGACAGAGGTTCTCTGCAAGCCATCTGGCTATCATGAGAGATTCGTTCATGAGGCGATCCACATATACAAACACAGAGACAATTTCAACCGAGAAGATGGATTCTGGCTTAGCAATCATTGGAAGGACGTAATAAACCATTTCGGATCTTAACTGATTGTGTTCACGTTTACGGTGACTTTCAGACTGCGTTCCACTCACTGGCATGGTGCAGTGTGCAGAGTAATGTATGGTGTCGTAATTGTACAGTAAACATATAGCAGTATGATACACATTAGGGTGGGTAGAATAATACATCTATATATATAAAATCGTTCATGTCTGTCTGTCTGTGTGTGTGTGTGTGGACTTTGGCCCATACGCACTTTCATTGGACGGCGGTTGCCCCTGGCAACGGCTAGCCACGCCTTCGCCGCTTTCATTGGACCTGGCAACGGCTAGCCACGCCTTCGCCAAGGGCTGCAGTTTCATTGGACGGCGGTTGCCCCTGCCAACGGCTAGCCACGCCTTCGCCACTTTCATAAGCTCCGTATTTAATTAAATAATAGCCATTACACAGTATTGTTGGAGCGCTAGGGGGGGGGGAAGGAACGCCACCCGTACCCTGCCTCTTCCAAGCCGACAATTTTAGGCGAGGCCGCAGGCTTTGCACGCTACTAGGCCTCGACACCCACCACGCCACTCTGAGGTAAATTCATCAAAGTTTTTCCTACTCTTCACTACACCCCCACCACAATGTGTGCTATTAATATTACTTTTAAACCCAACGCGCCAACAATCGATTACTTTAATGTTCACTGTACAAATACTCATTAAGCTGGGTGAGCGTACTGCCAGTCTATCATGTACACTGTAGCCTGCTTATTAAGCTCGGTGAGCGTACTGCCACTCTATCATGTACACTCTAGCCTGCTTATGAAGCTGAGTGCGTGTACTGGCAGTCTATAATGTGGACTCTTGCCTGGTTATTATAATCGATTCTTTACATGTTCTTTGTACAAACAGTCATTAAGCTGCTTGAGCGACCCCAGTTCGATTCCAACTCACGCCCACCACCGCTGACGATTATTTGAAACGGACCTGGCCCTCCCCTAGGTCCACTCAGCCTCAAAAGCGTAACTGCTGTCGTGTGTGAACATCGTCACTGGGGAGACAAAGGCGGCGGGGCATCGTGGATCCAAGTCCCGGGCGAAGCCGGGTCATGTGTATGTGTGTTTGTGTTTATGTGTATGTCTGTGTGTCTCTATGTATGTGTGTATGTATGTGTATGTATGTGTTTGTGCGTATGTGTGTGTGTATGTATGTGGGTTTTTTTTTATGTCTTTATGTGTATGTCTGCGTGTCTCTATGTATGTATGTGTGTATGTACGTGTGTGCATGTGTTTGTGTGTATGTATGTGTGTGTCTATGTATGTGTGTGTCTATGTATGTGTGTGTATGTGTGTGTATGTATGTGTGTTATGTGTCTGTCTGTGTCTGCATGTATGTGTGTGTGTATTGTGTATGTGTTTGTGTGCATGTATGTGTGTGTTTGTGTGTATGTGTATGTCTGTGTGTATGTGTTTGTGTGTATGTGTGTGTATGTATGTGTGTGTATGTGTTGTGTGTTTACGCTCGCATTACACAAATGTGTTGCTGGTCTAAGGCGTTCCTCGCACAGCATTGCCGCTTTATTATTTCAGTCGTTTACTGCCTTACGCACCCTGAAAGTCGTGTGTGTCTGCAGCAAGCGCGTGTATGTGTACCTATAGACGCGCGCGCGTGTGTTGTGTAGGGGGAACGGTAGTGTAGTGCTTAGCGTGCTGTCTGTGTCTGTGTGTGTCTGTCTGTGTCTGTCTGTGTGTGTCTGCGTGTGTCTGTGTGTGTGTCTGTGTGTGTGCGTGTGTGGTGTGTGGGGAGCGGTAGTGTAGTGCTTAGCGTGCTGTCTGTGTGTCTGTGTGTGTGTGTGTGTCTGTCTGTGTCTGTCTGTGTGTGTCTGCGTGTGTCTGTGTGTGTGTCTGTGGGTGTGTGGTGTGTGAGGAGCGGTGGGTGTAGTGCTTAACGCTACGCTGCGCTACCAACCCGGCGAACCCAGTTCCATTCCCGCTCACGGCCACCACCGGTGACGATTATTTGAACCTCCCCTAGGTCCACTCAGCCTCAAACGAGTAACTGGTGTGGCGTATTAACATCGCCACTTGGGAGACAAAGGCGGCTGGGCGTGGTAGATCCAAGTCCCGGGCGAAGCCGGGTCATGTGTATGTGTTTATGTGTATGTCTGTGTGTCTGTATGCATGTGTGTATGTATGTGTGTGTATGTGTTTGTGTGTATGTCTGTGTGTGTATGTATGTCGGTTTTGCCGCCGTGGTGGATCCAAGTCCCGGGCGAAGCCGGGTCATGTGTATGTGTTTATGTGTATGTCTGTGTGTCTGTATGCATGTGTGTATGTATGTGTGTGTATGTGTTTGTGTGTATGTCTGTGTGTGTATGTATGTCGGTTTTGCCGCCATGGTGGATCCAAGTCCCGGGCGAAGCCGGGTCATGTGTATGTGTGTATGTGTTTATGTGTATGTCTGTGTGTCTGTATGCATGTGTGTATGTATGTGTGTGCATGTGTTTGTGTGTATGTATGTGTGTGTGTATGTATGTGGGTTTTTTTGTATGTGTTTATGTGTATGTCTGCGTGCCTGTATGTATGTGTGTATGTACGTCTGTGGATGTGTTTGTGTGTATGTATGTGTGTGTCTATGTATGTGTGTGTATGTGTTTCTGTGTTTGTATGTGTGTGTATGTATGTGTGTTATGTGTCTGTCTGTGTGTCTGCATGTATGTGTGTGTGTATTGTGTATGTGTTTGTGTGTGTTTGTGTGTTTACGCTCGCATTACACAAATGTATAATGCGGGTCTAAGGCGTTCCTTACACAGCATTGCCGCTTTATTATTTCAGTCGTTTACTGCCGTATGCACCCTGAAAGTCGTGTGTGTCTGCAGCAAGCGCGTGTATGTGTACCTATGGACGCGCGCGCGTGTGTTGTGTAGGGGGAACGGTAGTGTAGTGCTTAGCGTGCTGCCTGTGTCTGTGTGTGTGTGTCTGTGTGTGTGTGTCTGTGTGTGTGTCTGTGTGTGTGTCTGTGTGTGTGCGTGTGTGGTGTGTGGGGAGCGGTAGTGTAGTGGTTAGCTTGCTGTCTGTGTGTGTGTTTCTGTCTGTGTGTGTCTGCGTGTGTCTGTGTGTGTGTCTGTGTGTGTGTCTGTGCGTGTGTGGTGTGTGAGGAGCGGTGGGTGTAGTGCTTAACGCTACGCTGCGCTACCAACCCGGCAAACCCAGTTCGATTCCCGCTCACGGCCACCACCGGTGACGATTATTTGAACCTCCCCTAGGTCGACTCTGCCTCAAACGAGTAACTTAACTACTGTAGCGTATTAACATCGCCACTGGGGAGACAAAGGCGGCCGGCCGTGGTAGATACAAGTCCCGGGCGAAGCCGGGTAGTACAGCTAGTCTATATATATAAAATCGTTCATGTCTGTCTGTCTGTGTGTGTGTGGACTTTGGCCCATACGCACTTTCATTGGACGGCGGTTGCCCCTGGCAACGGCTAGCCACGCCTTCGCCGCTTTCATTGGACCTGGCAACGGCTAGCCACGCCTTCGCCAAGGGCTGCAGTTTCATTGGACGGCGGTTGCCCCTGCCAACGGCTAGCCACGCCTTCGCCACTTTCATAAGCTCCGTATTTAATTAAATAATAGCCATTACACAGTATTGTTGGAGCGCTAGGGGGGGGGAAGGAACGCCACCCGTACCCTGCCTCTTCCAAGCCGACAATTTTAGGCGAGGCCGCAGGCTTTGCACGCTACTAGGCCTCGACACCCACCACGCCACTCTGAGGTAAATTCATCAAAGTTTTTCCTACTCTTCACTACACCCCCACCACAATGTGTGCTATTAATATTACTTTTAAACCCAACGCGCCAACAATCGATTACTTTAATGTTCACTGTACAAATACTCATTAAGCTGGGTGAGCGTACTGCCAGTCTATCATGTACACTGTAGCCTGCTTATTAAGCTCGGTGAGCGTACTGCCACTCTATCATGTACACTCTAGCCTGCTTATGAAGCTGAGTGCGTGTACTGGCAGTCTATAATGTGGACTCTTGCCTGGTTATTATAATCGATTCTTTATATGTTCTTTGTACAAACAGTCATTAAGCTGCTTGAGCGACCCCAGTTCGATTCCAACTCACGCCCACCACCGCTGACGATTATTTGAAACGGACCTGGCCCTCCCCTAGGTCCACTCAGCCTCAAAAGCGTAACTGCTGTCGTGTGTGAACATCGTCACTGGGGAGACAAAGGCGGCGGGGCATCGTGGATCCAAGTCCCGGGCGAAGCCGGGTCATGTGTATGTGTGTTTGTGTTTATGTGTATGTCTGTGTGTCTCTATGTATGTGTGTATGTATGTGTATGTATGTGTTTGTGCGTATGTGTGTGTGTATGTATGTGGGTTTTTTTTATGTCTTTATGTGTATGTCTGCGTGTCTCTATGTATGTGTGTATGTACGTGTGTGCATGTGTTTGTGTGTATGTATGTGTGTGTCTATGTATGTGTGTGTCTATGTATGTGTGTGTATGTGTGTGTATGTATGTGTGTTATGTGTCTGTCTGTGTCTGCATGTATGTGTGTGTGTATTGTGTATGTGTTTGTGTGCATGTATGTGTGTGTTTGTGTGTATGTGTATGTCTGTGTGTATGTGTTTGTGTGTATGTGTGTGTATGTATGTGTGTGTATGTGTTGTGTGTTTACGCTCGCATTACACAAATGTGTTGCTGGTCTAAGGCGTTCCTCGCACAGCATTGCCGCTTTATTATTTCAGTCGTTTACTGCCTTACGCACCCTGAAAGTCGTGTGTGTCTGCAGCAAGCGCGTGTATGTGTACCTATGGACGCGCGCGCGTGTGTTGTGTAGGGGGAACGGTAGTGTAGTGCTTAGCGTGCTGTCTGTGTCTGTGTGTGTCTGTCTGTGTCTGTCTGTGTGTGTCTGCGTGTGTCTGTGTGTGTGTCTGTGTGTGTGCGTGTGTGGTGTGTGGGGAGCGGTAGTGTAGTGCTTAGCGTGCTGTCTGTGTGTCTGTGTGTGTGTGTGTGTCTGTCTGTGTCTGTCTGTGTGTGTCTGCGTGTGTCTGTGTGTGTGTCTGTGCGTGTGTGGTGTGTGAGGAGCGGTGGGTGTAGTGCTTAACGCTACGCTGCGCTACCAACCCGGCGAACCCAGTTCCATTCCCGCTCACGGCCACCACCGGTGACGATTATTTGAACCTCCCCTAGGTCCACTCAGCCTCAAACGAGTAACTGGTGTGGCGTATTAACATCGCCACTTGGGAGACAAAGGCGGCTGGGCGTGGTAGATCCAAGTCCCGGGCGAAGCCGGGTCATGTGTATGTGTTTATGTGTATGTCTGTGTGTCTGTATGCATGTGTGTATGTATGTGTGTGTATGTGTTTGTGTGTATGTCTGTGTGTGTATGTATGTCGGTTTTGCCGCCGTGGTGGATCCAAGTCCCGGGCGAAGCCGGGTCATGTGTATGTGTTTATGTGTATGTCTGTGTGTCTGTATGCATGTGTGTATGTATGTGTGTGTATGTGTTTGTGTGTATGTCTGTGTGTGTATGTATGTCGGTTTTGCCGCCGTGGTGGATCCAAGTCCCGGGCGAAGCCGGGTCATGTGTATGTGTGTATGTGTTTATGTGTATGTCTGTGTGTCTGTATGCATGTGTGTATGTATGTGTGTGCATGTGTTTGTGTGTATGTATGTGTGTGTGTATGTATGTGGGTTTTTTTGTATGTGTTTATGTGTATGTCTGCGTGCCTGTATGTATGTGTGTATGTACGTCTGTGGATGTGTTTGTGTGTATGTATGTGTGTGTCTATGTATGTGTGTGTATGTGTTTCTGTGTTTGTATGTGTGTGTATGTATGTGTGTTATGTGTCTTTCTGTGTGTCTGCATGTATGTGTGTGTGTATTGTGTATGTGTTTGTGTGTATTTGTGTGTTTACGCTCGCATTACACAAATGTGTAATGCGGGTCTAAGGCGTTCCTTACACAGCATTGCCGCTTTATTATTTCAGTCGTTTACTGCCGTATGCACCCTGAAAGTCGTGTGTGTCTGCAGCAAGCGCGTGTATGTGTACCTATGGACGCGCGCGCGTGTGTTGTGTAGGGGGAACGGTAGTGTAGTGCTTAGCGTGCTGCCTGTGTCTGTGTGTGTGTGTCTGTGTGTGTGTGTCTGTGTGTGTGTCTGTGTGTGTGTCTGTGTGTGTGCGTGTGTGGTGTGTGGGGAGCGGTAGTGTAGTGGTTAGCGTGCTGTCTGTGTGTGTGTTTCTGTCTGTGTGTGTCTGCGTGTGTCTGTGTGTGTGTCTGTGTGTGTGTCTGTGCGTGTGTGGTGTGTGAGGAGCGGTGGGTGTAGTGCTTAACGCTACGCTGCGCTACCAACCCGGCAAACCCAGTTCGATTCCCGCTCACGGCCACCACCGGTGACGATTATTTGAACCTCCCCTAGGTCGACTCTGCCTCAAACGAGTAACTTAACTACTGTAGCGTATTAACATCGCCACTGGGGAGACAAAGGCGGCCGGCCGTGGTAGATACAAGTCCCGGGCGAAGCCGGGTAGTACAGCTAGTCTATATATATAAAATCGTTCATGTCTGTCTGTCTGTGTGTGTGTGTGTGGACTTTGGCCCATACGCACTTTCATTGGACGGCGGTTGCCCCTGGCAACGGCTAGCCACGCCTTCGCCGCTTTCATTGGACCTGGCAACGGCTAGCCACGCCTTCGCCAAGGGCTGCAGTTTCATTGGACGGCGGTTGCCCCTGCCAACGGCTAGCCACGCCTTCGCCACTTTCATAAGCTCCGTATTTAATTAAATAACTAGCTGTACTACCCGGCTTCGCCCGGGACTTGTATCCACCACGGCCGGCCGCCTTTGTCTCCCCAGTGGCGATGATAATACGCCACACCAGTTACTCGTTTGAGGTTGAGTCGACCTAGGGGAGGTTCAAATAATCGTCACCGGTGGTGGCCGTGAGCGGGAATCGAACTCGGTTCGCCGGGTTTGTAGCGCAGCGTAGCGTTAAGCACTACACCCACCACTCCTCACACAGCACACACGCACAGACACACACACAGACACACACACAGACACACGCAGACACACACAGACAGAGACACACACACACAGACACACAGACAGCACGCTAACCACTACACTACCGCTCCCCACACACCACACACGCACACACACAGACACACACACAGACACACACACACAGACACACACACAGACACAGGCAGCACGCTAAGCACTACACTACCGTTCCCCCTACACAACACACGCGCGCGCGTCCATAGGTACACATACACGCGCTTGCTGCAGACACACACGACTTTCAGGGTGCGTACGGCAGTAACCGACTGAAATAATAAAGCGGCAATGCTGCGCGAGGAACGCCTTAGACCTGCAAGACATTTGTGTAATGCGAGCGTAAACGGACAAACACATACAAACACATACACACACATACACACAAACACATACACACACATACATACACACAGACACACACAAACACACACATACATACACACAAACACATACACAATACACACACACATACATGCAGACACACATACACACACATACATAGACACACACATACATACACACAAACACATGCACACACGTACATACACACATACATACAGACACGCAGACATACACATAAAGACATAGAAAAAAACCCACATACATACACACACACACATACACACACATACATACACACAGACATACACACAAACACACACATACATACACACAAACACATACATACACACACACATACATATACACAAACACATACACACACGTACATACACACATACATACAGACACGCAGACATACACATAAACACATACAAAAAAACCCACATACATACACACACACATACAAACACACAAACACATACACACATACATACACACATACATACAGACACACAGACATACACATAAACACATACACACATACACACAGACATACACATAAACACATACACACATACACATGACCCGGCTTCGCCCGGGACTTGGATCCACGATGCCCGGCCGCCTTTGTCTCCCCAGTGACGATGTTCACACACGACAGCAGTTACGCGTTTGAGGCTGAGTGGACCTAGGGGAGGGCCAGGTCCGTTTCAGATAATCGTCAGCGGTGGTGGGCGTGAGTTGGAATCGAACTGGGGTCGCTCAACCAGCTTAATGACTATTTGTACAAAGAACATATAAAGAATGGATTATAATAAGCAGGCTACAGTCGACATTATAGACTGCCAGTACACGCACTCAGCTTCATAAGCAGGCTAGAGTGTACATGATAGAGTGGCAGTACGCTCACCGAGCTTAATAAGCAGGCTACAGTCTACATGCTAGACTGGCAGTACGCTGACCCAGCTTAATGACTATTTGTACAGTGAACATTTAAGTAATCGATTGTTGGCGCGTTGGGTTTAAAAGTAATATTAATTGCACACATTGTGGTGGGGGTGGAGTGAACAGTAGGAAAAACTTTGATGAATTTACCTCAGAGTGGCGTGGTGGGTGTCGAGGCCTAGTAGCGTGCAGAGCCTGCGGCCTCGCCAAAATTGTCCACCCGGCAGAGGCAGGGTACGGGTGGCGTGCCTTCCCCCCCCCCCCCTCAGCGCTCCAACAATACTGTGTAATGGCTATTATTTAATTATTTACGGAGCCTATGAAAGTGGCGAAGGCGTGGCTAGCCCTTGGCAGGGGCAACCGCCGTCCAATGAAACTGCAGCCCTTAGCGAAGGCGTCGCTAGCCGTTGCCAGGTCCAATGAAAGCGGCGAAGGCGTCGCTAGCCGTTGCCAGGGGCAACCGCCGTCCAATGAAAGTGCGTATGGTCCGAAATCCACACACACACACACACACAGACAGACAGACATCCACGATTTTATATATATAGATAGCCATTACACAGTATTGTTGGAGCGCTAGGGGGGGGGGGAAGGAACGCCACCCGTACCCTGCCTCTTCCAAGCCGACAATTTTAGGCGAGGCCGCAGGCTTTGCACGCTACTAGGCCTCGACACCCACCACGCCACTCTGAGGTAAATTCATCAAAGTTTTTCCTACTCTTCACTACACCCCCACCACAATGTGTGCTATTAATATTACTTTTAAACCCAACGCGCCAACAATCGATTACTTTAATGTTCACTGTACAAATACTCATTAAGCTGGGTGAGCGTACTGCCAGTCTATCATGTACACTGTAGCCTGCTTATTAAGCTCGGTGAGCGTACTGCCACTCTATCATGTACACTCTAGCCTGCTTATGAAGCTGAGTGCGTGTACTGGCAGTCTATAATGTGGACTCTTGCCTGGTTATTATAATCGATTCTTTATATGTTCTTTGTACAAACAGTCATTAAGCTGCTTGAGCGACCCCAGTTCGATTCCAACTCACGCCCACCACCGCTGACGATTATTTGAAACGGACCTGGCCCTCCCCTAGGTCCACTCAGCTTCAAAAGCGTAACTGCTGTCGTGTGTGAACATCGTCACTGGGGAGACAAAGGCGGCCGGGCATCGTGGATCCAAGTCCCGGGCGAAGCCGGGTCATGTGTATGTGTGTTTGTGTTTATGTGTATGTCTGTGTGTCTCTATGTATGTGTGTATGTATGTGTATGTATGTGTTTGTGCGTATGTGTGTGTGTATGTGGGTTTTTTTTATGTCTTTATGTGTATGTCTGCGTGTCTCTATGTATGTGTGTAAGTACGTGTGTGCATGTGTTTGTGTGTATGTATGTGTGTGTCTATGTATGTGTGTGTCTATGTATGTGTGTGTATGTGTGTGTATGTATGTGTGTTATGTGTCTGTCTGTGTCTGCATGTATGTGTGTGTGTATTGTGTATGTGTTTGTGTGCATGTATGTGTGTGTTTGTGTGTGTGTATGTGTATGTCTGCGTGTATGTGTTTGTGTGTATGTGTGTGTATGTATGTGTGTGTATGTGTTTGTATGTGTTTGTGTGTTTACGCTCGCATTACACAAATGTGTTGCTGGTCTAAGGCGTTCCTCGCACAGCATTGCCGCTTTATTATTTCAGTCGTTTACTGCCTTACGCACCCTGAAAGTCGTGTGTGTCTGCAGCAAGCGCGTGTATGTGTACCTATGGACGCGCGCGCGTGTGTTGTGTAGGGGGAACGGTAGTGTAGTGCTTAGCGTGCTGTCTGTGTCTGTGTGTGTGTGTGTCTGTCTGTGTCTGTCTGTGTGTGTCTGCGTGTGTCTGTGTGTGTGTCTGTGTGTGTGCGTGTGTGGTGTGTGGGGAGCGGTAGTGTAGTGCTTAGCGTGCTGTCTGTGTGTGTGTGTGTCTGTCTGTGTCTGTCTGTGTGTGTCTGCGTGTGTCTGTGTGTGTGTCTGTGCGTGTGTGGTGTGTGAGGAGCGGTGGATGTAGTGCTTAACGCTACGCTGCGCTACCAACCCGGCGAACCCAGTTCCATTCCCGCTCACGGCCACCACCGGTGACGATTATTTGAACCTCCCCTAGGTCCACTCAGCCTCAAACGAGTAACTGGTGTGGCGTATTAACATCGGCACTTGGGAGACAAAGGCGGCTGGGCGTGGTAGATCCAAGTCCCGGGCGAAGCCGGGTCATGTGTATGTGTTTATGTGTATGTCTGTGTGTCTGTATGCATGTGTGTATGTATGTGTGTGTATGTGTTTGTGTGTATGTCTGTGTGTGTATGTATGTCGGTTTTGCCGCCGTGGTGGATCCAAGTCCCGGGCAAAGCCGGGTCATGTGTATGTGTGTATGTGTTTATGTGTATGTCTGTGTGTCTGTATGCATGTGTGTATGTATGTGTGTGCATGTGTTTGTGTGTATGTATGTGTGTGTGTATGTATGTGGGTTTTTTTGTATGTGTTTATGTGTATGTCTGCGTGCCTGTATGTATGTGTGTATGTACGTCTGTGGATGTGTTTGTGTGTATGTATGTGTGTGTCTATGTATGTGTGTGTATGTGTTTCTGTGTTTGTATGTGTGTGTATGTATGTGTGTTATGTGTCTGTCTGTGTGTCTGCATGTATGTGTGTGTGTATTGTGTATGTGTTTGTGTGTGTTTGTCTGTTTACGCTCGCATTACACAAATGTATAATGCGGGTCTAAGGCGTTCCTTACACAGCATTGCCGCTTTATTATTTCAGTCGTTTACTGCCGTATGCACCCTGAAAGTCGTGTGTGTCTGCAGCAAGCGCGTGTATGTGTACCTATGGACGCGCGCGCGTGTGTTGTGTAGGGGGAACGGTAGTGTAGTGCTTAGCGTGCTGCCTGTGTGTGTGTGTCTGTGTGTGTGTCTGTGTGTGTGTCTGTGTGTGTGTCTGTGTGTGTGCGTGTGTGGTGTGTGGGGAGCGGTAGTGTAGTGGTTAGCGTGCTGTCTGTGTGTGTGTTTCTGTCTGTGTGTGTCTGCGTGTGTCTGTGTGTGTGTCTGTGTGTGTGTCTGTGCGTGTGTGGTGTGTGAGGAGCGGTGGGTGTAGTGCTTAACGCTACGCTGCGCTACCAACCCGGCAAACCCAGTTCGATTCCCGCTCACGGCCACCACCGGTGACGATTATTTGAACCTCCCCTAGGTCGACTCTGCCTCAAACGAGTAACTTAACTACTGTAGCGTATTAACATCGCCACTGGGGAGACAAAGGCGGCCGGCCGTGGTAGATACAAGTCCCGGGCGAAGCCGGGTAGTACAGCTAGTAGTGTTATATTAAAATGGATAAGGCAGCAACTGCAGCAGCAGCAGCAAGTGCAGCAGCAGCAGCAAGTGCAGCAGCAGCAGCAAGTGCAGCAGCAGCAGCAAGTGCAGCAGCAGCAGCAACTGCAGCAGCAGCAGAAACTGCAGCAGCAGCAACTGCTGCAGCAGCAGTAACTGCAGCTCCCTTTGATGCTGTTAATCCTCCATAATGCACATGCATATGCAGTACTAATCACATTCCTGCATTTCCCATAAATATGCTAAATTCCTTTTGATATGCAAATTCCTTTGTCAATGCGCCCAGCTTATATATATGCTCCAAGCTCGTGTGCTGTTTCATTCAGACTCTGTCGCCTCGACGGACCTGGTTTTCACCTGAGGACGGCTGCTTGCGTTGTGGCCGAAACGTCGTGAGAATTGTTTTATTATGTTTTATTTTTATTATTTTATTACTTCCCTTCTACGTGACTTTACCGAAAGAACCAAGAAGACTACTCCACCAATCACACCGCGCTGCCACCCGATCACTCCCTCTCAGCGCGTCACCGGCCCACAGCCAATCAGTACCCCGTAACCCACGACCCCGCGCTGACCCCTGATTCTCCACCGTCAACGCGCGTCACCACCTACACAGCCAATCATTACGCGCTGGCATACGATCTCTAATCCCAGCGCGTATCACCTCTACATCACCCCCTCCCACATAGCTTGCAGCCGGCCCGGCTGTTAACCAACAACACAACCTAACGTCAACGCAGTAATAAAGAAACTCCACCTCCCAGTGTGCCCCGTAACGCAACAACAACAACACAACACAACACTTAAATATGAAGCAATATACAGCCCGACGAACAACACAATAAAAGCGAACACCGGAAAACAAACGCGCCAAGTGTCTCTGTGACTAAACGCAGTGCCGAGGCGCTCCGGCTGCCTCGACTCCTCACGTGGTAGGTCACACAAAGTAGCGCGACCTAGCACGAGTCCGTCTGGCCGGTCCGTCGTATGGGACGGGACGTTGTCGACCGTCCGGTGGCTCCGGCCGCTCAAGATCCGGCCGCCGGTGGTCGGCAGCTGTCAGTTCCGAGATACCTGGGAGCGGATCAGGCGGAGACATGTGAGGAGCAGGCAAAGACAATTCCCCCTCAGGGTCGCTGGTCACGTCACATGCTCGGCCCTCATGACACAAAGGGAGGCCATACGGAGGCGAGAACGGTTTCAGTCGGGAGGGGTGGACGTACCAACGGCGTTTTCCCCATTTTATCTGAACGCACTGGGGGCGTGCAACCCGCACGACCTCCACGGGTCCCCGCCACGGCTTCAACAATTTAGGCGACGTAGCCAAAGGTGCCTGAGGGCAATGC
This sequence comes from Lethenteron reissneri, assembly GCF_015708825.2. Classification (NCBI taxonomy): domain Eukaryota; kingdom Metazoa; phylum Chordata; class Hyperoartia; order Petromyzontiformes; family Petromyzontidae; genus Lethenteron; species Lethenteron reissneri. Next base: position 7,061,972 of record NC_083846.1, read on the forward strand.
AGCCAGGCCCTGTCACCTGGTTCCCAATTGTGCATGGACACCTTCCGTGCCCGCAACCGCTCGTTTGCAATTTGGCGAGCCCGCGAATTAAGCCGTGCGGCCTCCCTTGCCTCTGTCAGCTTATGAATATTAAATTTAATATGCTCTGCCAATTTCGAATTAGTTCGTGGTGCGGGCAGACCCAGCTGCGTTTCCATGGGCGGGTCGGCTTCCCGACCGTACATCAGATAAAACGGGGAAAATCCCGTAGCTGCATGGGGGGCCATTCTATACGCGGCGAGGACCCCAGGGACCTGCAGGTCCCAATCAACATGTGCCTCACACACCTGCTGGCACAACATAGAAGTCAATGTCCTGTTAAGCCTCTCCACCATCCCGTCCGTCTGCGGGTGGTACGGGGAGGTACGCACCTTCTTGGTACCCAACAGGTCGCACACCTCTTGCAGTAATTTACTCAAAAAAATGTTCCCTTGGTCAGTCAGCAAGCGTTCGGGAGCCCCCTTGTCCAGGACGTAGCCCTGGACAAAGGCGTCCGTCACAGCCGCCGCCGACTGGTTGGCGAGTGGCCACGCCATAGGCCACCGGGTAAAATATTCGACCCCCACCAACAGGTACTTATTACCCCTAGGCGTGACCGGAAAAGGCCCCAGAATATCGAGTGCAACGAGCTCGTTAGTGCGCGAGACCTGGATGGATTGCAGCGGTGGATTAGCTGCCACAGGCGGTGGTTTCCGTCTGGCGCACTCAACACAACCCTTCAGAATATTCACCACGTCACCCCCCATTCCCGGCCAATAATAGTCACGCTGAAGCAGGGCAAGCGTTTTGTTAACTCCCAAATGCAAGAGGCGTTCGTGTGCGGCCAAGACAACCTTCCCCCTCACAGCAGAAGGCACCACAATCGCATGCCGCCGGGACAAACTGTCCCATCTCATCAATAGGCCTTGCTTAAGCTCGTAGGAGCCAGTTCGGTCGTGGTTACCTTCGGAACCCCCCGTCTTGCGGCGCAATGCCAGCAGGGAGCTGTCCGCCATTTGGAGACGGCCCCACTCAATCAATGACAGTGAGAGCAGCGAGTCCTGACCCCCAGGGGTAGCGGGACCATCCCCAATTGGTGTGCTCGCGGTCGCAACCAACGCCTCCCTACCTTCCGTAACCGGCGGTTTACAGCGCGCCGATCCCGATAAGCACGCACATTTGTGACAAGGCAACAACCGCGACAGGGCATCGGCATTTGTGTGTCGCAACCCTTTACGGTACGTAGTCGTGAACTGATAGTCCTGGAGGACTTCCAACCACCGCGACAATTGGCCCGAGGGCTGGGCGACCCGCAATGAATACTGGAGCGCCGCGTGGTCCGTCCGGACCGTGAAATGACGACCATAGAGATATGGCCTGAATTGTTGTACAAAAAAAACAATGGCAAGCAATTCGCGACGGGTGATGCAGTAGCGCTGCTCTGCCGGCGACAACACCCTGCTACCATAGGCGACCACTCGTTCGACCCCTCCAACGACTTGGGACAGCACTCCCCCAATGCCCGTGTTGCTAGCGTCCGTGTCTAGCAAGAAGGGACTCGCGAAGTCCGGATAGCGCAAGGGTGGGGCCCTAACCAAGGCGTCCCGGAGGGAGCAGAATGCAGCCTCCTCCTCCGGTCCCCATCGGAACTTCACTCCTTTCGCCGTTAGAGCGTGCAAGGGTTTTGCAATGGTGGCGAAGTGCTCAACGAATCGGCGATAATACGAAGCAAAACCGATGAAACTGCGTACGTCTGACACTGACTTGGGCGTCGGCCACGAACTGACACAGTCCGTCTTCGCAGGATCGGTAGAAATCCCCGAAGAGTCGACAATGTGACCCAAGTACCTCACGGATTTACGAAAAAGGTGGCATTTGGCCGGTTTAAACTTTAATTTAGCCGATCGCATTCGCAAGAACACCCCTCTCAATCGCTGGAGGTGTTCTCCGAACGTTTTACCGAAAACAATGACATCGTCAAGGTAAATGAGGCACGTATCCCACTGCAAGCCCGACAAAACCAATTCCATAAGACGCTGAAACGTCGCCGGAGAGGAGTGAAGTCCCATGGGTAACCGGTTAAACTGAAACAGGCCCCCTGGAGTCCGAAATGCAGTCTTAGGCTTAGACTCTTCGTCGAGTGGCAACTGCCAGAATCCGGATAATAAATCAAGAGTCGAAAAGTATCGCGCACCAGACAATGCGTCGAGAGACTCGTCCATCCTGGGGAGCGGATACGCGTCGGCCACAGAGATCTTATTCAGGCGACGGAAATCGACGCAAAATCGCAGGGACCCGTCCTGCTTTTTAACGAGCACAATAGGTGCTCCCCAAGGACTGGAGGAAGGCGAAATAATGTCGGCTTCTAGCATATCGTTAACTGCCGACTGAACATGTTCCTTCTCAGCAGGACTCAGTCGGAAGGGATTTTGCCTGACCGGTGCCGCATCGCCCGTTTCAATGTGGTGGCGTAGCAGGTCCGTGCACCCAATGTCATACTTATGTTTACTGAAGACATCCGAAAATTCAATCAGCAACCCACGCAGCGCACCCAACTGTACCGCTGACAAATCGTCAGAGTCCGCGCACAGCGAATCAACCCAATCGAGGTCCTCCTTCAATGTAACGTTTTTCGTGGGACTCGGATCAGCCTGCGCAACCAGCCTCTCCTCCGCAGGGACCCGCGCCGCGTGAGCTAGCACGGTGCCCTGCTGAATGACGGCCGGCCGCGCCCCAGCGTTTAAAACCATCACAAACGGATCCCTGTCAGCCCCCACCAAAGTGTGAGCCACCGACAAATCGAGACCTCCAACAGCCCTATTAGAAGGACCCAAAAGCATGCCCTGTTCCGAGGCCTCCTTCACCCATGGCTTCCGCAACCGGAGGGGAATTAACATTTGTGAACCCGGGGGCACGTGCACGGTCTGTGTCGCTAACGCCTGTATGGTAGCGCACGCTGTCCGAATTTCATTAGGGCTCGTCAAAAATGAAATACGGCGACCCGATGGTAGTTCAATGCAACGCTGATCAATGAGAATTTTGATGGGCATTTTTGCCAAAAAATCAGTGCCCAATAGACAAGGGACCGCCAGGGAGGACGAAACGAAAACGGGTCCCGACAATTTGATATCACCAATGCAAATGGACGCCCTAATCTGACCGATAATGCCCAACGATCCCCCGTTAGCGGCGTAAAATGGCACATCCACCGGAAGAAGCGGACGACATTGTACAGGGAGAATATTATAAATGAGATCCGATATAATAGTCGCCGATGCCCCCGTGTCCACTAACACCCTGACCTCGACCCCATCAATAGATCCGGTAACGACGGATGAACCCGCTGAGGCAGCCACTATTCTGTGCCCCAACTCCGACCATTTAATGTCTCCCCGGTCCCGGCCGAATCCCCCTCTCCGCACCGAATCCCCGAACTCTACTCGGCTCTCCCCCGCCGCAACGCGACGACCCATATGTGTCGAGTATGCGGGCCAAGCATGTGAGGTGCCGCGACTTGCCGGGGTTTGCAGGGACGACTTGGGGCCTTGGTCGTCGTCCAGCCGAGGTCCCATGGCGCGCTGACGTGGGGCGCGGCAACCGGAGGCCACGTGGCCCCGGAGGCCGCAGTTATAGCAGGTGATGACAGTCGGAGATCTCGGTTGCTCCAGCTTGCGGGCCGCTCGCAGAGGCGAACGACCCCCCGATCTCCAGTCCCCCGGTCGTCCCGCGATGAACGCCTCCTCTCGTGGGCTGACGACTTGGGGCACGGTGACAACTGGGCCCGGAGTTGAGGCCACGGCAGCGTTGCAGACGACTCCCTGCTTACGTTGAAGGACCTCGTGCGCTTGTATGCTTGTGGCGACCCGTAAGGATGAAATATCGGTCTCATCGGCCGTGTTGATGGGGACCCCCAGGTCCTGCGCCAACTTGAGCAGCTGCTCCAAAACCATGGCATCTTGGCCCTCCTCGTCCATACGAGGGAACGCGGCGTCGGCGAGAGCAAGCAACGCCGTGCGGTAGGCGAGCACGGTCTCCGTGTCCGCCTTCCGTCTTGCATAAAAATGATGGCGGCACGCCGAGGGAGGACCATAGACCTTGGCCATGAGAGCCAGCGCATCCTTAAGCGTGGAGCGGTCCGACCTGCGTGCGGACGTGAAGGCCGCGAGCGCGTTGTCGTCCAGCATGGCAGGCAGTGCCCGCAGTGCCGTAGCGTCGGACCAGGCGGACATCTCCTGATGCGCCAAAAATCTGCGCTGAAATTGGCTCCAATCCCCGCCTTCCGCCTTGAAGGCTGACAACGTGGGAAGGCGCTGCTGAAAGATGAAGTCGTCCTCCTCCTCGTGCTTCCTCTCTGCCGCCCCGTCGGTGTGTAAGATGGCGGCCCCATCGGCGGGTGTGTGATGGCGGTCCGCCGCGCGCGTTGGTGACGTCAGCGGGCGCGCATGGAGAACCGCTGCCACGTGGTGATGGCCGTTCCCGCCAAAAGTCGGTGCAGATGAAATGGCGGGAATCGCCAAATCGTTTTGGCGGGAATCTGCAGGGCGACCCTGTAGAACGTCGGCCGCCGTCCCCGCTCCTCCCGACGAGCTGATCTCCGCCAGGATGGACGCGGCGGCGAGCAGCAGCTCCGCCAGACGGGAGTGCGCTTCGCGAAGCACGGCGTCAGTCCCCCGTCGCTCGTTCGGCGCCGTCGGCGGATCCTGCCCCGTGGGCAACTCCTCTTCCTCACCCCCCGATGCCAGCTGGCCCGCGTCGTCGAGGTTGTCCCCGTGGTCAATCCCGTGGGTCCGACGGCTCCTCCTTGTATCCATGCTTGGAAGACCGTTTCACTTCTGACACCAGTTGAAGTATGGGAATTGACGGCAGGAACTTCTTGACGGGAACACACTTTTTATTACATCTTTACGTGTCAAAATACAACGTGTGGTCTCCTTTCTTCCGACTTCACACTCCACTACTCTCGTGTAAACTCTAGGCCTCTGGCTACACACGATACCCTTCACTCGTGTAGACCCTATGCCTCTGGCTACACAATACACTCGACTCGTGTAGACCCTATGTCCCTGGCTACACATGCTGCATTCGGCTCGTGTAGACCTTATGCCTATGGCTACACACACTACACTCGCCTCTGGGTTACACAGAGTCCCGGTCCCGTTAGGACAGCGGGACTAGGTACCGCAGGGCCCTAGGTCTTCATCCCCGTCTTCATTCTTCGCTGGTTACACACTGCCCTTACGCCTGTGTGCATCCCCTTTTATAGCCCCTGCTCACGAGAGACGGAACTGATTCGGACGTCGACGTGAGCATCGTTCCTTAGTGAACCAATCACGACGCACTCTCTCTACGATCCGTTTTCCCCAGCGCGTGTTAACACTACTCCACCAATCACACCGCGCTGCCACCCGATCACTCCCTCTCAGCGCGTCACCGGCCCACAGCCAATCAGTACCCCGTAACCCACGACCCCGCGCTGACCCCTGATCCTCCACCGTCAGCGCGCGTCACCACCTACACAGCCAATCATTACGCGCTGGCATACGATCTCTAATCCCAGCGCGTATCACCTCTACACATGTGTGTGTCACTCGATGTGTGTGTGTAAGTCAATGCGTCTGTGTGTGAGTCCATATGTGTGTTAATCCATGTCTGTGTATCTAAAGTAGATATCTGTGTGTCACAGTCCATATGTGTATGTGCGTAGGGCTTTGTGTGTGTCAGTCTATGTATGTATAAGTTCGTGTGTGTGTCTTAGTCCATATGTGTGTGTGTAAGTACATATGTGTGTTTACGTCAATGTGTGTTTTAGTCCACGTATTGCTGTGTGCGAGTCGGTGTGTGTGTGAGTCGCTGTTTGTGTGTACGTCCATATATGTGTGTGCAACTCCATGTGTGTATATCTCAAGTGGATGTCTGTGTGACAGTCCACATGTGTATGTGTGTGTCACTCTATGTATGTATGTGTGTCGCTGTATGTGTGTACATCGATATGTGTGTGTAACTCCATGTGTGTGTAACTCCATGTGTGCGTATCTCAAGTGCATGTCTATGTGTGTGTGAGTCCATATGTGTGTATGTCTGTAAGTCGATGTGTTTGTGTGTGTCAGTCCATATGTGTGTGTGTCTCAGTCCATGTGCGTGTATGTTAGTCGCTGTGTGTGCATGCCTCCATGTTAGTCAGTGTAACTCCATTTCTTTGCGTGTCTGTAGGTCCATGTGTGCATCTTAGTCCATGCGTGTGCTTTATTGACCTGCTCAGGGCCTATGATACCATCAGTAGGCCTGGCCTCTGGGTTGCTCTTCGTGCTTTCCGAGTCCCGAACCCACTCATCACCATCCTTAAGGACCTTCATGATGGTGAGCGGCCCCGCATCTTAACTACGTGGCCGTGAGTCAGAGCAATTCCCTTTACACCTTGAGGTGCAACAGGAATGTCCTCTGGCTCCCACATTGAACCACGTAGTTCGTCGAGCCTTCAATGCCTGTACCGGAAGAATTCCCATCTGCTACAGATACAATGGGAGGCTGATCGATGCCCGGGTGCGGTCAAGGGATGGCTCCCTATTGCTCAACGACGTTATGTATGCCGATGATCTGCTAATGGCTGCTCACTCGGAGGAGGAGTTCGATGTGCTGCTGCTGAACCTGGAGCTTGCCACCAAAAGGTGGGGCCTTACCATCAGCCCAACCAAAGCTAAGCGCCCGCCTGGCTATTTTGTACCATCGGACACTCCACCCCCACAACTCCTAATTGGTGATGGGGCAGTTGTGGAGACAGTGGAGAGTTTCCCTGGGCAGTGTGCTAATGACTGGCTTCGGTTTAACGGCAGATGTCTCACTCCGAATCAGTTGAGCTGCAGTATCTTTTCATTGGCTGCGTAACGCTGTGTGGAAGCTACCTGGTCTATCACTCCGTACGAAGCTTCAGGTCTTCTCGGCCACGGTCATTCCCTCCCTTCTTTACGCTTGCGAAACTTGGACCCCCCTAATGGAACATCTTCGCCAGTTAGAAACATTTAGGCTGGCCTGCCTACGATCCATCCTGGGTTTAACCAGGCTGCATTGTGTGAGGAGCTCACAAATCCTTGAAAGATGTGGACAAAGTCCCATCGGTGACCTCCGGCAGGCAAGGCTGCGTTGCCTGAGTCATGTAGCCCGCATGGCCAGCCACCGCATGCCTAAACAGCTTTTGTTCCGCCGGATCGAGGGGGCTAAATGGGCGCGGCACGGGCTGGAGAAGACATGGAGGGATGTGCTACAGGAGGACTTGGAGCTGAGTCCACAGCCGTGTCAAGATCGGCAACTGTGGAGGAGGCTCCTGAAGGACGCTACTGGCCAGTTGGAGGCAGTCACCCTCCAACAACAACGGAGGGTGGAGGAGCGACGCTCACAACAACGAGCAGAGCGCCGGGTGTCTAAAGCACAGAAAGTTGCCACAGTAGAGGCGACAGGTGGTGCATCAGCCAGTCGTCTCAGTCAGTCGACCTGTGCCATCTGGGTTTTCCCTGTGACCTCTTGCCAGCGGGCGTTCGACACTTCACGTGGCCTCAAGGTGCACATAGCCTGGCACAAGCGTTGTGACGTCACCGCCACTTAGTGGCGAATGGCGGTTGTTGTTGTTCAGTCTATGCATGTATGTGTGAGTCCATTTGTGCGTGTAACTCTATGTGTGTGTATCAATGGATTTGCGTGTGTAACTACATGTGTCTGCCTTTTTCGCCCGGGCAACGCCTGGTACTAACCGCAAGTTAAAATATAAACGGTCGCCCCCGCCCGCTCGTGTACATGCGAGAACCGCGATGTTAACGGCGAGACGCGCGCGATACACGCAGAGAAAATCAATAGGTGGGTATCGCGCGAGCGCAGATTCATTAATTAATTTTGTTTAACACGTAGCAGGCTTTCGCGACCAATATTATTCATAATAAACGTTTTTGGGTTAGATCGCGTTATTTATAAATGTGTCGTAACCCTCCACCACCCGACACGGCCAATCAGCAAAAAAGTGTCATGTTGACAAAAGACAAATAGTTCACTACTTTGGCCCACCGGTGTGTTGAAGAGTGAATCCACAACATTTACAGTTTTTTTTAGTGCGACGTTTCGCTGGTAATTACATCCAGCATCATCGGGAAATTCGCCAGAATGGTGAAGCCCTCACTTGCTCCCGTTTTTAAATAGAGCGGCGGAGCCGTGGCTGCCAGCGGGTTAATCAATAACCACCCGTGGCCATTCGCCGTGTTGACACAACGGCTTTGCCTCCAACCCGCAGGGAGAGCTCGGACACACACACAGGTATATTGCGCAATCAGCGCGGGCAGGTGGAACGTCGCGAGTGCGGACGTGCGTGTTGTGATGAGTGCCCATAGAGGGGCGCACACGTAGTAATACTGGTAGGAACCACCTGGTTCCACTAGCCCACAGGGGAGTATTGTGTCCGTCCGTCGTGCATCAAAAAATGGGAGGGGCTGGATGGGGAGGGGCTGGGTGGGGAGGGTGGGGCTGGGTGGGGAGGGGCTGGTCACCCCGTGGTGCCCTTATAAAACTCAACGTTTAACCTACTCACGCCGGCTTGTGCCCGCCCTCACAGTCGGCCATAGTTGCGGAATGCACCACGCCGCCGTTGACTCTGGCCATTGACCGAGCAACCCAACGTTCCTACCAGAGAAGCTGCCGCGGGGAAGTGGGCGTCAGCCCCCACAACTTACACGACTATACACGATGCTACTCTACTACATTGAGAACTAATTTCTTTAGAACTGCTTTTTGTGTTTAATTTGATGTCCATCCCCTGCACCTAGAATTAGCATGGCCGGCTACGTACGGTACAAATTAAGTACAAGACGCATACATAGGCCAGAGGTACAGAAAGAGTGTATTTTCCACTCTACCATTCTGTGACCTCTGTGTGTTGTGAAGAAGAGCCATTGTGCATAACATTTGTACGTGTACGTATGTTGAACATCTTTCGCACCATATGTAGCCAACCATGCTAATCTGAGATGCGGGGGGAAGGACAACAAACTAAATATGAAACTCATTTCTAAAGAATTTCTAAAGAAATGAGTTTGTCAATCTGGATGATGATTTAAAAGTGCATAGCTCCCGGTGGCTTCCTAATATGGGAAGAACGTTCCAGACGGCCGCAGAAGCACATCTGAAAGCGCCGCACGATGATGCGGTGACCACCGTCTTTGGGTTCGATCACGACCCTGCCACCTGCTGCTGTATATTTGGAGTTTGCGTCTCTCATCAGCATCATGGTGGCTAGGAGATGTTAACTACCTCGCCTGGTGTACAGGAGGTCGTAAGTTGAATCCCGAACCTGACGCCTGCTGTATATTTGGATTTTGCATGTCTCTCTCCCCGTGGTCGTGTGGATTTGTCTCCAGATACTCCTGTTTTCCCTCCAAAATTTAGAAACATGTTTGTAGAAAATTTGGCTGCTATAAATTTCCACATGATAAGCCACTTAGGTGAACTATCAAACATGGCCAAGTCGCTTCTAAAAAAGAGCTCCACAGCTCAGTCGGGGCCTTACCTGGTAAAAATTAAACAATTTAGTTTGTTCGATCGCTAGCCAAAAGCCGCTGCTGCGAGGATGGCCAGGGTGTGCGTGGTGGTTTATGCTGCACAATAATGTATTGTCTCTTCCAGAAGATACATTTTAACCCAGTTCGAGAATCATCTTTGGCAAGAGGGCGCTCCGTAGTGATGCACGTGACTGTCCAGAGGATGGAACACCACCAAACAGCCGTTCAGAATCCTCTCGCAGACTCGATTATTCGCGTGCCGTTAATTCGATTTGCGGATTAATCGCGCATGCTAAGGTTTTGACTAAAATTAATAACTTTCCCTTCAGCCCAAATTAATATTACATAAAATCAATGATGTGTTCTTAGTCTTGGAAATGTTTACGACAAATCACGTGCTTAAACTGAAGAAATATGCGTGCTCCGGTTAATCCGAAATCCACGTGATCACCCCTACAATACAGTGGTTGCAATATCTTTACAACAGTGGGGCGGAGTTTGTTTGATGTCTGATTGGCTGTGGCACTTCTGCTGTCATCCACTTAGTTGGGCCGAGTCTTCTGCTGGGCGGGAGCCAGGAAAATATTATTATTGTTGTCACTGAGCACGCGCCCCTGTTTAAGTGAGTATGTATGGACTTTGGTAATTAAACAAGATCGACGTATTCTTTACTACACGTAAGTGTTTTGTTCATTAACAAACTAAAATGTCTAAACTTAGACATAATTTATAGCCTACATTAGTGGTTTTGGCATAGAAAATTAATATTTCTGGATTATCCGCGATTTTGAATTACCCACGGCCGTCCTTCCTGTCATGAGCAGCGGATAATCGAGAGTCTAGCTGTCAATATAAACGTTTGGGGTTCTTTGGGAGAATCTGGAGAATAACGGGGTGCATCTATTTTTGTTGTCTAATTAAAACCGGACCCCTCAAAGCCAGCAAGTTAGAATGAAGTCATAACCAGATTTCACGGCTTGGCCAAAATGTGGCACATCGTAAAACCTTAAGATAGCAGCCCTGCTCGAGACTAAGGTCATTAAGCGACGTGGCCACAATAAGTCCCGGGGCTTTGTCCTCAATACGTACGTTTACAGTTCTCCACCGGAGCAAATAATGCAACAATAAGTGATGGTTTATACTCCACAATGTACTACATTCTATCCCGGAAGATTAATTTGAATCCGGTCGGGAGTCGTCTTCCGAAAGAACGGTTTTCTGTGACAGTAACGTGACCCAGCACTGCATTATCGCGCAGCACTTTCATATGCTATATACACTACATTATACGCTATACTATTATACACGACCATACACTACACTATACTACAGTATACACTACATTGTACTAAAGTATACACTATACTACATTACTCACTATACTATACACTATACCACAATAGACACTATGCTATGCACTACACTATATACTACACTACTATACACTATATAGTATATACTATACTACTTTTCACTACACTATATACTGCAATATACTACACTGTACACTTTTACTGCACTACACAATACACTATACTATGCTATATACTACACTACACACTACACTACTACACACGATACTAGCCGTCGAACAAAGACGGTGTAACTACATCATCACACGACGCTCTCAGATGCACTGCTTTTGTGGCCGTCTGGAACACTCTTCCCTTCCGATATTATGAAGCCACTGGAAGCTGTGCTGCACTTTTAAATCATCGTCTAGATTGACAAACTCGTTTCTTTAGAGCTGCTTCTTGTTGTTATTATTGTGTTTAGTTTGTTGTCCTTCCCCCGCACCTCCGAATGAAGTACAACATGCATATATTATTGTAATGTGTATCACGAGATCAGTGCTGTACTTACCACTACTATACCTACTATAATCACCCAGGAATGTGACGTCACTTCACATCGACCAGCCCCCCTCATTAATATTCATTAGCAGGTGACGTCCTCCAAATGGACACCCTCCCCCCCCCCCATTCATAATAATTATCGGCTGACGTCACTCCACATGGGAGGCCGAGGCGCCTCCTCTCTCCTCCTCGGCGTCTACTTACAACCCTCACTACAAAGGCACGCTATTGAGACATCAAAGTAAAAAGGACGTCATGATGCACAAGGCATTATAACCTTAAAATGAAATAGGTCCGTGTCACCGCGCCCTTACAAATTGCACACGCATTAATGCAATGAATATCACGTCACGGTTTGCTTTTAGCTTGCAAGTTTCAGATTTACTGTAATACACCCGTCCTCGGACAAGAAAAAGGCGAGTCACTCCTATGTTCACCACCATCACGATCATCACCACCACCATCGTTACCATATTCATCACCATGACGAGAGTCCTCAACTCCATCACTGCTATATGCACAACTATTAGTATCATTACTACTAAAACAAAAATCCTCTTCACTGGTATATCAGCTTAGAGCTGACCTTTGCCAGGGGTACGGCTCTGCCCTTGGGCTCTTATCTTCAGGAGGCTCTTGGTCTTCGGGTGGACGACGACTGCCGGGATCGTTCAGAGGTCCGGCTTTTATACAGAGCCGTGGCTCGCTCCGCCACAGCCACGCCTTCCTTCCAGAACCTTCCACCAGGTCCTGGGAGGGTGACGTCATCCCCCAGCCCCCTCCTGGGGTCTGGGGTCCGCGTCACTGGATCCACTATCCCATAGGGCAGGGGTGGGGAATCTTTTTTCTGCCAAGGGCCATTTGGATATTTATAACATCATTCGCGGGCCATACAAAATTATCAACGTAAAAATTAGCCTGTTATATTTGGTCAACCATTTAATTAACTCACCACTAATGCGATGGCTGAAACTGCTTCTCTTTGATGAGGCATGTGATGTTGGCCGGTTTATTGATGATGTTGCTACTCGCAACTGCTTTTCCAGGTTTGCTCCTAGATTCATTGAATTTCGAGTCCCGCCTGCGGTTGCCTTGGCAGGGCCACACCAAATGATTTCACGGGCCTCCTTCGACCCGCGGGCCGGACGTTCCCCACCCCTGCCACAGTCCTTCGACACTGGGCTCAGTCACTCTACCGCCCCCTATCGGCAAGTGTGGGATACTATCAGCTGACAGCATGGGAAGTGCACAATAACGCCTCGACACGTGGACCCCTGGGGAGTAACGTGGCAATGTCCCCGCGGGGGTCACGTGAGGTGACTTATAAACGTGTGAAATCACATCATACCGGAGAGTCATTGGGTGAATTAATCACGTTGTTTGAATCTGCGGAAATAAAATAACTACAATGACATTTGATTCCACGCGGTCACCTAAAACGATATAAAAGTCGTTTATAAACTCACCGATCGTGATATGATGCGGGCTTCCAAGGGCAATCGGCGAGCGCGAGCGAATCACGCCACGCCGAGGCAGAGCGTCCGCTACAATTTGTTTTAATTCTCCCGCAGTTGACTCGCTCGTTAGGGGTCGTCCATAAATGACGTCACGCGATTTTGGACGATTTTTGACCCCCCCCCCCCCCCCCCCCATCGTCACACGGTGTCACAAAAAGTCAGACCCCTCCTCAAATATGACGTCACAAAGCTCTGCCCCTCCCCCAAAAAATAAAACATTCTTCAAATCGCTTTAAACTATTGTCATTGTCGTGCATCTTTAATATGGCCCTGCACTCTGATGTTGTAGGAGAAAACATTTAATAAAAAGTCTATTTAATTAAGTAGAACGTGTTGTCTATATTTATTTAAAGTTGCGCATTTTGATGTGACGTCACATTTCTCACCCCCCCCCCCCCCCTTATCACACATCGTCACAAATGTCTGAACCCCCCCCCCCCCCCCCTAGGTGCGTGACGTTATTTATGGACGACCCCTAAGGTTGTCATTTGTGAACAGGGCCCAATGTGGAATTCTTCCTGCATCAACTGATGTGAGATTGGATGTTAAGTAGAAGTCACGATGTTAGGTCCTGTACTGTACAGTGCAAATCGAAGAACAATGCTAAAGTGGGTTTAGTCTAAATCTTGACTTAAAGCTTTCGTGACTGCAGGAATTAATATTCTTTGGGTCTTTTGGTAAAGTCACGTAGATAGGTTCAAATAAAATAACAAAAGATAAAAACTACGACGTTTCGATCACAACTCAAGCGATCGTCATCAGGAGTAAAAAAGAGAGGAAAGCTGCTGAGGCAGACTGTTTCAAAGGTTTGAAATGGGTGTAGCCCAACGGTCATAAACGAAGTGGGTGGGGCTGGTGATGTTAATTTTAGAGAAATTAGCATGTTAACGTGAGATCGGAGGACATAGGAGGGGTCACCAAAAATATTTCCAAAATCTTGAGCAACCACAAGATCCAGGTTCGATTTAACACAGCACGTACCATTCGTGATCTGATCCCATCTGTGAAGGATGTGAAATAAACCACTGCAACGACGATCTGGACTCGTGTCTTCGTATTTGTTGATTACTCTTCCACAGCTGGACAGCTCCGCTCTCTCTCGTTCCCACGCGGTTCGGTGTTCGCTCGCGCCGGCTCTCTCACAGCCTCCCGCTCCCACGCGCCGCTGACGGGTGGCTCGCTGGGAGGAAGCCTCCGGCCCGCCACATGGCCGCTGGCGTCCCGGAGGCGCGCGACGTGGTCCCGCTCCCTGACTCCGCACACTGCTCCCGAGCTCTCTTCCGCTTCCCCTTATATCCCCTGGCCTACGTCATCAAGCCCCAACTACAGCCACGACCGCTCACGATCCTTCTAGACCAGGGGTGGGCAAACTTTTTGACTCACGGGCCACAATGGGTTCTAAAATTTGACAGAGGGGCCGGGCCAGGAACAGATGGATGGAGTGTTTGTGTGAACTAATATAAATGACATGTAAAAATCATTACATGAAAGGATTTGGCCTTTAACAGGTAGCAAAGCATTTATTTGCAAGGCAATTTAACCAATTGCACGAACATGAACAATACAAAAACATGTCGTAACGTGACTGATCATATATCATGAAAACATCTGAGGCCTGCGCCAAACCAATTACCTTACGTTAACTGCTTGATTATCTACATTAACAGGTTAGAGCAGCCACGCAGGCTGTGTGTCGGAGATTTGGCTCCAACCTCGCTGCAGCAACACATCATCACTTTCAGTTTCAGTGGGGACAGTGTTGTTGATCTCCCATTTTTGCCAGTGCATCCAAGTCTGGAGTTATTTTGGTTGTGGCAATTCTCAGGATAGATCTGAGATGCTGATCCGTTAACTCTTATCTGTGACGGGCTTTGTTGGTGTTCATGACGCTGAATGTCTGCTCACACACACAAGTCGAGCCAAACAAAGTCAGTATCTTCTGTGAGGTCCTCCGGAGGTTTGGAAACGTGGCTCTGTTAAGTGAAGCATAAAAGTCATTCAGTTTAACTTCTCCTTTAGGACGGAGTCAGACTGAAAATCTATCAGTTCCAACTGCAGCTCCTGTGGTGCTGTTTCAGGGTCTTGTGACAGGGGACAGGACACCAGCTGAAGTGACTGTTCAATGTTTTTGAAATCAGAGAACCTACGGTAGAATTCTCTGTGCAGGTCCTCAAGTGATTTGCTGTATTTTTTTGCGTTTCGTGGTGCCTCTTCCTGCATGGCAAGTGTGAGGAAATGAGCAAAAGATTTGTTCGCAATTTGTCCGGAGAACAAAGTGAGCTTGGATTTAAAGGCTTTCACATGTTTGTACATGTCGTGAACAAAATGATCTTTCCCCTGCAGTTTCACATTCAGCTAATTCATGTGTGAAAATATGTCCACAGCAAACGCAAAGTCACTAAGCCAGTTCTTGTCGCTTAGCTCAGGGAATTCGTCAGATTTCCCCATCAACTCCAAAAATCCGATGATGTCCTCTTTCAGCTCCCACACTCGTTGTAACACTTTCCCCAAACTTAACCAGCAGACACGAGAGTGGTACAGCAAGTCCTGATGATCCGCATCAGTTTCCTCCAGGAAGGTAATAAACTGACAGTGTTGAAGTCCCCTTGCTCCTATAAAGTTCGCAAGTTTTACGACTGGATTCACGACACGATTAAGCTGCAATACAGACTTACACAGGGATTCCTGATGGATGATGCAGTGAAGGAAAATAATATCCTGGACAGGGTTTTCCTCTTTCACTTTATTCTGGATTCTTTTTAGCAGCCCAACATTTTCTTGGTTCTTTCGGTAAAGTCACGTAGAAGGGAAGTAATAAAATAATAAAAATAAAACATAATAAAATAATTCTCACGACGTTTCGGCCACAACGCAAGCAGCCATCTTCAGGTGAAACCAGGTCTGTCGAGGCGACAGCGTCTGAATGAAACAGCACACGTGCTTGGAGCATATATATATTTAAGCTGGGTTGGAAAGGGGGGGGGAAGGGGGCGCCTTGACAAAATAATTTGCATATCAAGATGAATTTAGCATATTTATGGGAAATGCAGGTATGTGATTAGTACTACTTGTGTCCGTGCATTATGCAGGATTAGCAGCATCCAAGGGAGGGGATATGGGAAATGCAGATATGTAATTAGTGCTACTTTGCCCGTGCATGATGCAGGATTAGCAGCATCACAGGGAAGGGATAGGGGTAGCATTAATAAAGGGAAGAAGTGTTAATAGTATGTAGCAGCAGTAACTAAAACCAACCACGTAAACTACTAAAGTATAAACTACATAATATCATTATTATACTAAATATACTCTACAATAAGCTGAGTTACTAACAGTAAGTAATACAT
Source organism: Lethenteron reissneri (assembly GCF_015708825.2). Lineage (NCBI taxonomy): Eukaryota > Metazoa > Chordata > Hyperoartia > Petromyzontiformes > Petromyzontidae > Lethenteron > Lethenteron reissneri. Next base: position 7,078,243 of record NC_083846.1, read on the forward strand.
TACAATTCTACGTCATAAAAAATATAATATGCTTCCATCTAAACTTTATTCTCTTACATCACACGAACATATACCGTACTATAGACTGCCATAGACAAACCCAACATTAAATTATATACTGTATTGCTTTAAACCACCTTATACATTGTAATATTACACTATGTATTATTCTACCCACCCTAATGTATATCACACTGCTGTATATTCACTATACAATTACGATACTATATATTACTTTGTACATTGTATTAAGCATATACATTTTTTTAACTATTTGTTATTATACACTGTACCGTTGACCGTCGTGTGAAATATACTGAGAGAAAGCAACAAAATATGTCAATGCAGCGAAGCAAAAAATCCATTCCCTACGGAGAATACAATGCCAGTGAGTGGAACGCGGTCTGAAAGTCACCGTAAACTTGAACACAATCAGTTAAGATCCGAAATGGTTTATTATGTCCTTCCAATGATTGCTAAGCCAGAATCCATCTTCTCGGTTGAAATTGTCTCTGTGTTTGTATATGTGAATAGCCTCATGAACGAATCTCTCATGGTAGCCAGATGGCTTGCAGAGAACCTCTGTCTTGGAGAAGTCAATATCATGTGAGCCCACTGAATTGTAACAGTGATCTGCCATGGCTGAGGTGTTTGTCCTACCGTGTTTCAAGTCTGCTTTATGTTCACGGACGCGGTCCGAGACATGTCGTTTGGTTTCTCCAATGTAACTGCTACTACAGAGGAAACTTAGTTTGTAGACGCCAGGGTACTGTATGTCTGGAACCACATCTTTAACAGACGGGACCAGATCACGGATTTTATGTACTGTGTTGAATCGGACCTGGATCTTGTGTTTTATCAGGATTTTGGCGATCTTTTTTGTGACTCCAGCAATGTAGGGTAAGGTGATGGTCTTGAAAGGCTCCTCAACGGGATCCTTCTTGATGGTTGGAGTGATGGCTTGGCGGATTGTGTAGTCGGAATAACCATTAGCCTTAAGAGCTTGGCGTACGTGTTTGAGTTCTCTGGCAATGTCTTCCTGGTCGGATATGCATTGGGCTCTATGGTATAGAGTCTTGATGAGGGAATTCTTCTGGGATGGATGGTGGTGGGAATCCGGTTTTAGGTAAGAATCCGTATGGGTGGCTTTCCTGTAGACAGAGTAGCTCATTGAACCATCAGGTCTCATTTTAATTAGGACATCCAAAAATGGTAGCTTGCCATCTTTTTAAACTTCCATGTTGAATCTGATGGCTGGGTGTATGGAATTGATGTGGTCGAGAAATTGGTCTAGAGCAGGACGGCCATGTGGCCAGATGACAAAAGTGTCATCTACGTACCTCTTCCATAGGGTCGGGCATAGAGTGGCAGTCTGGATGGCGTCAGTCTCAAATTTCTCCATGAAAATGTTGGCTACAACCAGAGATAGGGGGGAGACCATTGGGGTGCCCTTAGTTTGCTTGTAGAAAGTTCCATTCCAGGTGAAGTATGTATTGGTTAAGCAGTGTCTCACCAGGGGGGGTACCCCAGTATTCAGTCATTGATGAACCAAGTCTTCAATGATTGCGATGGTGTCAGGTACAGGAACTTTGGTGAATAAGGAAACCACATCAAAAATGACAAGCAGGTCACCAAAGTACCTGTCTCGGACCGCATCCGTGAACATAAAGCAGATTTGAAACACGGTAGGACAAACACCTCAGCCGTGGCAGATCACTGTTACAATTCAGTGGGCTCACATGATATTGACTTCTCCCAGACAGAGTTTCTCTGCAAGCCATCTGGCTACCATGAGAGATTCGTTCATGAGGCTATTCACATATACAAACACAGAGACAATTTCAACCGAGAAGATGGATTCTGGCTTAGCAATCATTGGAAGGACATAATAAACCATTTCGGATCTTAACTGATTGTGTTCAAGTTTACGGTGACTTTCAGACCGCGTTCCACTCACTGGCATTGTATTCTCCGTAGGGAATGGATTCTTTGCTCCGCTGCATTGACATATTTTGTTGCTTCTTCTCAGTATCTTTCACACGACGGTCAACGGTACAGTGTATAATAACAAATAGTTTAAAAAATGTATATGCTTAATACAATGTACAAAGTAATATATAGTATCGTAATTGTATAGTGAATATACAGCAGTGTGATATACAGTAGGGTGGGTAGAATAATACATAGTGTAATATTACAATGGATAAGGTGGTTTATAGCAATACAGTATATAATTTAATGTTTGGGTTTGTCTATGGCATTATATAGTACGGTGTAGACTCGTGTGATGTAAGAGAATAAGGATTAGATGGAAGCATATTATATTTTTTATGACGTAGAATTGTAATGTATTACTTACTGTTAGTAACTCAGCTTACTGTAGAGTATATTTAGTATAATGATGATACTATGTAGTTTATACTTTAGTTGTTTACGTGCTAGTTTTAGTTACTGCAGCTACATACTATTAACACTTCTTCCCTTTATTAATGCTACCCCTATCCCCTCCCTGTGATGCTGCTAATCCTGCATCATGCACGGGCAAAGTAGCACTAATCACATATCTGCATTTCCCATATCCCCTTCCTTGGATGCTGCTAATCCTGCATAATGCACGGACACAAGTAGTACTAATCACATACCTGCATTTTCCATAAATATGCTAAATTCCTCTTGATATGCAAATCATTTTGTCAAGGCGCCCCCTTCCCCCCCCCCCCCTTCCAACCCAGCTTATATATGCTCCAAGCACGTGTGCTGTTTAATTCAGACGCTGTCGCCTCGACAGACCTGGTTTCACCTGAGGACGGCTGCTTGCGTTGTGGCCGAAACGTCGTGAGAATTATTTTATTATGTTTTATTTTTATTATTTCATTACTTCCCTTCTACGTGACTTTACCGAAAGAACCAAGAAGATGAATCCCTGCAGTCATGAAAGCTTTAAATCGAAAAGCCCAACATTTTTTCAAGTTAAATTTGGCGATCCATCCGTTGTGACATTGACAAGTTTACTCCAAGGTAGCGTCATTATTTCGATGACAGCAGATACCTGGTTATACAAGTCCTCTCCCCGCGTTGTTCCTTTCAGGGACTCCATGGTCAAAAACTCCTCTGTTATCGCAAAACTGTCGTCAATGCCTCGGATAAAAATAAGGAGCTGAGCAGTGCCTTTTACGTCCGTACTTTCATCCAGTGCTGGCTATATGTTTTATCAATCAGTTCCACACGGCGAGTCACAGTCCTGCGTGATTAACTGACTTTTTCAAATTTGCTTTTGATCTCCGGACACAAGATGTCTGCTGTCTGTACCATGCATTCTTTTACAAACTTGCCTTCAGAGAAAGTGGTAATGAGTGGTAATGTTGGTGAGAAGAAGGTTTTAAAGAAAATTAAAATCGAAGTGAAAAGTTTGTAAAATGAATGATTTTTCAAAATTTAATTATGTTTTCTGTGCTTAATAAATCTAGACGATGATTTACAAGTGCAGCACAGCTCTCAGTGGGCTTCCTAAATTTGGAAGGGAAGAGCGTTCCAGACGGGCACAGAAGCAGTGCATCTGAAAGCGCTGTGCGATGAAACGGTGACCACCGTCTTTGTTTGACGGCTAGTATTGTATAGTAGTGGATAGTGCAGCATAGTGTGTAGTGTAGTTTAAATATCATCTAAAAGCCCCGCGCGATGATGCGGTGACCACCATGTTTGTTCGAGGGCCAGCTCCAAAAGCCGCTGCTGCTGCTATGAAGATGATGAGCTGATTGGATGAGACCAGCAAACTATTGTGGTTCATTTGTGGCAAGAACTTTGTGTAATGAGTGCGACCTTCAGTGCCGGATTAAGCTAGTGCGGGGCCTGTAGCATATCTTATAAAGGGGCCCTAAATAAAAACATACAAATATTAAAGCACAATTTTTTGACTTGCATCTCGTAAAGTTATTGTATTATTTTGTATTTGCTATACAGCCAGATAATACAATAAATCACTAACCTTAAACACCCAGTCGTTCATAAAAGTTCAAGGCAGTATAGTACTATAGTAATAAAGTAAGTGTAGGATCATTGAACTGGAATTGATAACTTCAAAGCATCTAGTGCGGAGCCCTTGAAAGTGCGGGGCCCAGTGCATATGCTTCTTTTGGTACTAGGATAATATAATCCGGCACTAACGGCCTTATAATAACACGTATATTTGTTTGGCAAACTAGAGACCAACGCAGCTCGGAGAGCACTGGACAGACACGGTGTGGGCTCTTGCAGTACCCGTCACGACACTTACTTCCACCACCACCATCATCATCATACTCAACTAGGGCTGCAGCAATTTGCAGTGGAGGATAGATAACCGACCGGTAAACTTCACGGCTTCGTGGCGGACGGATAAGAGTATTGTAATGTGCACTTTGGTACGAAGACCGAGCGACTGATATCATCTTATCTGCAACTTGGGCAGTTGAGAAATCCACTTCTGGCCAATGACATCGAGTGGAGAAGAGAGGGTGGGATGAACCTTGCTTGCAAATAAAATCACACACATCGTCATTCAGGGATGTTCCGCCATAAAACAACAACAACATAACTGGAGTTATTTATTCGTATTATTACACATCCCATCGGCCACCCAGTCGGCATGTCTTGGGAGTTACATAATTTCAGCCAACATTAAGTGTCTCATCAGCAGTCAGGCTTGAACCAAGCAATCAATGCTGGTGAAAAGCTGTCCGATGGTTTAAATGTGTGAGCTAGTTTTGTGACAATATTATACAGGTTGACAATATTATACAGGGTGATCCAAAAAGTCAGGGTTATTTTTTTATTTTAACAAATCACATAGGGTATATATATCTATCTATATTTGCTTGTCAAAGACATGTCCAGGACTGACTTAAATTAACATGAACACGTGTAACGAATTCTCTTTTAGGAATTAAAATCAGGACTTTATGTTGTTTGAGAGTTGGCAAGGTCTTGGTGCATAGTTTGAAAGGCCGTAAATTAGTTTTTTTAAGCCTCGATTCGTTCAGAGCTCTCTTGTGTCGTGGTTCAAAAAGGGAGATCAAGGCTTCTTTAGATTTTGAAAATGGCTGCCCGACAGATTTTTTAAATGGCTGCCTGATCCATTTTCAAGATGGCTGCTCGATCGATTTTCAAGATGGTTCCTCGATCGATTTTCAAGATGGCTGCTCAATAGATTTTCAAAATTGCGACCTGATCGATTTTAAAGATGGCTGTCCGATAGATTTTCAAAATAGCTGCCTGATTGATTTTCAAAATGGCTGCCCGATAGATTTTCAGTATGGCTGTCCGATCGATTTTCAAAATGGCCAGTTGATCAATTTTCAAAATGACTGTCCGATCGTTTTGCAAGATGGCTGCACGATCGATTTTCAAGATGGCTGCTCGATCGATTTTCTAGATGGCTGCCTGATAGATTTTCAGGATGGTTGCTCGATCGATTTTCAAAATGGCTGTCTGATCGATTTTCAAGATGGCTGCTCGATCGATTTTCAAAATGGCCACCCGATCGATTTTCAAGATGGCTGCTTGATCGATTTTCAAAATGGCTGTCTGATCGATTTTCAAAATGGCTGCCCGATCTATTTTCAAGATGGCTGCCCAACAGATTATTTTTAAATGGTTGCCCGATGGATTTTCAAGATGGCTGCCCAATCGATTTTCAATATGGCTGCTTGATCGATTTCCAAGATGGCTGCCGAGAGATTTTCATGAATGCTGCCTGATCGATTTTCAAAATGGCTGCCCGATCGATATTCAAGATGGCTTTCCGATCAATTTTCAAAATGACCACCTGATCTATTTTCAAAATGACTGTCTGATCGATTTTCCAAATGGCAACCTGATCGATTTTCAAGATGGCTGTCCGATTGATTTTCAAATTGGCTGTCTGATCGATTTTCTAAATGTCTGCCCGATTGATTTTCAAAATGTCTGCCCGATCGATTTTCAATATGGCTTTCCGATAAATTTTTTAAATGGCCACTCGATCTATTTTCAAAATGACTGTCCGTTCGGTTTTCAAGATGGCTGCTTGATCGATTTTCAAGATGGCTGCTCGAACGATTTTCAAGATGGTTGCTCAATCGATTTTCAAAATGGCTGCTCGATAGATTTTCAAGATGGCTGTCTGATCGATTTTCAAAATGGCCACCCGATCGATTTTCAAAATAATTGTCCGAATGATTTTCAAAAAGGCTGCCTGATCGATTTTCTAGATGGTTGTCTGATCAATTTTCAAAATGGCTGCCCAATCGATTTTCAAGATGGCTGTTCGATCGATTTTCAAAACGGCTGTCTGATCAACTTTGAACTGGGTGGTGCCAGATTGACTGAGCAGAATTGATAATAACTTTGCCTCGATTCACGATCCAAAACGACCATATATGGGGTGCAAAGACACGGCCCCTTCAGCTAAAGCTATGGCCACTTACTTCCATACATGGCGGGCAAATCTGTGATTTGTGATTTTTTTCGGATGGGCAAATCCCTGATCGATAATTTCGTCGGGCGGACAAATCTGTGATCAGTGATTTCATCAGCTGGGCAAATCTGTGATCAGTGATTTCGTCAGGTGAGCAAATCTGTGATCGGTGATTTTGTCAGGTGGGCAAATCTTTGATCAGTAATTTCGTCATATATGCAAATCTGTGATCAATGATTTTGTCAGGTGGGCAAATCTGTGATTGATGATTGTCTGGTGGGCAAACCTCTAATCGATTTAATAGGGAGTACGATTTTATCGCTCCATTACAGCGCTTTATAATCATACAAAGTGTGTGGGAGTGACCTATGTTTGTGTAGAGGTGATCGCCACTCACCATTCAATAACCTGCAGTACCACGGGGTGTCAACAGGGTGCCGCAGCGTTACCTCACTGGGGGAAATGCCGTGGGTCAAACAGAGGTGACAGCGGATCCAAATGACTAATCCTACTGGGGAAATACCCGGGATCCAATAGAGGTGAGAGCGGATCCAAACGACGGATCCTGAGGAGATGATGTCACACTATTAATTTCTTAACAGTAACTTATAGCTGTTGCATCTTACCGAAAAGCATTTTTGTTTGTCTGTGTCCACCTTTCTTGTAATGCTTTTAACGGACAAACTATTGGGTTTACATTTTCTTAAAGTACACAAATACAATAAACTAAGCACCCGAATGAACACTTGCTATTTATTTTTGCCCTTGGTCCAATCTAAACTAGGAAGATCAAACTTTGTACAATGTACGCTAACCTCCTGCTACCATGCGATCTTCACACGGCACTGTAAAAACGCTTGCTTAGCGACAACGGGAGGCTCTTTCGCGTTAAAAACTTGGCAGTGGTCATTTTGTTTTTTAAAAAATGCCAAAAAGAAAAAAATCAAGTCTCTCCAAGACAAAAACAAACACGAAGAGTGGCGGCACTGTGGCACACGAAACAAACAGTGCAGAAGTAGCGCACCTCAGCAGCACGGGCTGAGAAAACTGCAGAGCAGCGTGCATCAAGACAAGCCAAGAGGCTGCACAGACACTGCTGCAGCACAGGCAGAGGGAACTGCAGAGCAGCGTGCATCAAGACAAGCCAGAGGCTGCACAGACACTTCTGCAGCACAGGCTGAGAAAACTGCAGAGCAGCGTGCATCAAGACAAGCCAGAGGCTGCACAGACACTGCTGCAGCACAGGCTGAGAAAACTGCAGAGCAGCGTGCATCAAGACAAGCCAAGAGGCTGCACAGACACTGCTGCAGCACAGGCAGAGGCTGCACAGACACTGCTGCAGCACAGGCAGAGGCTGCACAGTGCCCTGTGCAGCACAGGCTTTGGAGGGCTTCGTGAGACCTCCATGCCAGTATTAAATGATAATTACGTTTTCCCCTTTCTGTAAATAAACAGGTGTTAGGATGTTAAAACACTAAATTAAAACCTTTGCAAGGAATCATGTCTGCATTAACCACATATACTTGGGGGGGTCCACTTCTTATAACTTTTTCTTCAGGCTTTCTGAAACGCCCTTATTATCATCCAGTTGACGGATAAATGGACAAACGGAACGACGGGCTTTTAAAATAGATCAGTATCTATGCATGTATGTTATTTTTTCAATAGAAGACACGTTTTTAAATGTTTTTTTTTACCCCCGGGCAAAGTCGAGTAATTCCTGATGGTATAGAGATATATATGTGTGTATATATAAATATGACGATATGTGTGTGTGTATATATATAAATATGAAGATGTGTGTGTATAAATATGAAGATATGTGTGTGTATATATAAATATGAAGATATGTGTGTGTATATATATAAATATGAAGATGTGTGTGTATAAATATGAAGATATGTGTGTGTATATATAAATATGAAGATATGTGTGTGTATATATAAATACGAAGATATGTGTGTATATATAAATATGAAGATATGTGTGTGTATATATAAATATGAAGATATGTGTGTGTATATATAAATATGAAGATATGTGTGTATATATAAATGTGAAGATATGTGTGTATATATAAATGTGAAGATATGTGTGTGTATATAAATATGAAGATATGTGTGTGTATATAAATATGAAGATATGTGTGTGTAACTGTGTATATATAAATGTGAAGATATGTGTGTGTATATATAAATATGAAGATGTGTGTATATATAAATATGAAGATATGTGTGTGTATATATAAATATGAAGATATGTGTGTGTATATATATAAATATGAAGATGTGTGTGTATAAATATGAAGATATGTGTGTGTATATATAAATATGAAGATATGTGTGTGTATATATAAATACGAAGATATGTGTGTATATATAAATATGAAGATATGTGTGTGTATATATAAATATGAAGATATGTGTGTGTATATATAAATATGAAGATATGTGTGTATATATAAATGTGAAGATATGTGTGTGTATATAAATATGAAGATATGTGTGTGTATATAAATATGAAGATATGTGTGTGTAACTGTGTATATATAAATGTGAAGATATGTGTGTGTATATATAAATATGAAGATATGTGTGTATATATAAATATGAAGATATGTGTGTATATATAAATATGAAGATATGTGTGTATATATAAATATGAAGATATGTGTATATATAAATATGAAGATATGTGTGTATATATAAATATGAAGATATGTGTGTATGTATAAATATGAAGATATGTGTGTATATATAAATATGAAGATATGTGTGTGTATATATAAATATGAAGATATGTGTGTATATATAAATGTGAAGATATGTGTGTATATATAAATATGAAGATATGTGTGTATGTATAAATATGAAGATATGTGTGTATATATAAATATGAAGATATATGTGTGTATATATAAATGTGAAGATGTGTGTGTAACTGTGTGTATATATACATATGAAGATATGTGTGTGTAACTGTGTATATATAAATGTGAAGATATGTGTGTGTAACTGTGTATATATAAATATGAAGATATGTGTGTGTAACTGTGTATATATAAATGTGAAGATATGTGTGTGTATATATAAATGTGAAGATATGTGTGTGTAACTGTGTATATATAAATGTGCTGCAAATTCCCGCCAATTTGTTGACGAGGCCTGTCGGATAAACTTGGGGGGGGGTGGGGGAGTGACGTCATTTTCACGCGATGAGAACTGGCGGCCATTTTGGGGAGGGAAAAACCCCTACCTTTAATATTATTACTATAAATATCACAATATACAATTCACGTGCGGTGTCGTAGGATACGATTAGCACTAATTACGATAAATAATAGTGAACATGAATTGAAATTATAATTAATGAATGACATCAACGCACAGCTTTACCCCCCCCCCCCGCCAAAGTTCCCCTCCGTAAGATGGCGACGGCGGCTTCACTTTGGCGCCAAAATGTTGAAGTTAATCTTCTGTTAGCAACCAAGCAACCAAGCAAGCAGGCAACCAAGCAAGCAACCAACCAAGCAACCAAGCAAGCAGGCAACCAAACAAGCAACCAAGCAAGCAGGCAACCAAACAAGCAACCAAGCAACCAAGCAAGCAAGCAGGCAACCAAGCAAGCAACCAAGCAAGCAGGCAACCAAACAAGCAACCAAGCAAGCAACCAACCAAGCAACCAAGCAAGCAAGCAACCAACCAAGCAAGCAAGCAGGCAAGCAAGCAAGCAGGCAACCAACCAAGCAAGCAACCAACCAAGCAACCAAGCAAGCAACCAACCAAGCAGCCAAGCAAGCAAGCAACCAAGCAAGCAGCCAAGCAAGCAAGCAACCAAGCAAGCAGCCAAGCAAGCAACCAACCAAGCAACCAAGCAAGCAAGCAACCAAGCAAGCAAGCAACCAACCAAGCAACCAAGCAAGCAAGCAACCAACCAAGCAGCCAAGCAAGCAAGCAACCAACCAAGCAACCAAGCAACCAAGCAAGCAAGCAACCAACCAAGCAACCAAGCAAGCAACCAACCAAGCAGCCAAGCAAGCAAGCAACCAAGCAAGCAGCCAAGCAAGCAACCAACCAAGCAACCAAGCAAGCAAGCAACCAAGCAAGCAAGCAACCAACCAAGCAACCAAGCAAGCAACCAACCAAGCAGCCAAGCAAGCAAGCAACCAACCAAGCAACCAAGCAACCAAGCAAGCAAGCAACCAACCAAGCAACCAAGCAAGCAACCAACCAAGCAGCCAAGCAAGCAAGCAACCAAGCAAGCAGCCAAGCAAGCAACCAACCAAGCAACCAAGCAAGCAAGCAACCAAGCAAGCAAGCAACCAAGCAAGCAGCCAAGCAAGCAACCAACCAAGCAAGCAGCCAAGCAAGCAAGCAACCAAGCAAGCAACCAAGCAAGCAGCCAAGCAAGCAACCAACCAAGCAAGCAGCCAAGCAAGCAAGCAACCAAGCAAGCAGCCAAGCAAGCAACCAACCAAGCAACCAAGCAAGCAACCAACCAAGCAAGCAAGGAGGGGGGAGTGAGGGAGGGGCGGACATTCTCCACAGACGTCCCCGTGTGGTCGAGCGGCGCTCTCAAGAACATCGAGGCACGGACGGCGTCAACTTACTCCTCACCTCCTGCTCACGGCCGTGAACATTTAAAGCGACGGAACCATCGATACACGCGGAACTTTATATCGACCATCGATACACGAGGTACCTTATATCGACCATCGATACACGCGGAACTTTATATCGACCATCGATACACGCGGTACCTTATATCGACCATCGATACACGCGGTACCTTATATCGACCATCGATACACGCGGAACTTTATATCGATCCTCTGCTCCAACTTAACCACCACCACGCGGCCGAACGCCGCTGTTGTTTTTCCGACCGCGACTCTCCTCGCCGCGGTGCGTCGCGGTTTTTAGGATCGTTTTGTTATTTTCTGGAGGAATCCGATCTTATTGTTATCCCCTCCCCACGCGCCCTCGGATGTCCAGTAGTTTGTGTCGATTTCTGTTCTTCTTTAAAACACAAAGTAGGTAAAAGCGAGCGGCCAGGTGCGATTGTTTTAACGTTTTAATTTAATTGTCCCGCGATGCGGTTTACGATGCTCGCCCCCTCGTTAGTCCACCTCCAGGTCGAGAGATGAAGGCGGTCGAGGAGGTGGACGAGATAGAGGAGGTGGAAGAGGCGGAGGAGGCGGTGGAAGAGGTGGACGAAGAGGCGGAGGAGGCGGTGGAAGAGGTGGACGAAGAGGCAGAGGAGGCGGTGGAAGAGGTGGACGAGGTGGACGAAGAGGCGGAGGAGGCGGTGGAAGTGGACGAGGAGGCGGAGGAGGCGCGCGAGGTGGAGGTGGTGGTGGACGAGGCGCCACGCGGCGGAGGTGGACGACGCGGACGACACGGACGAGGCTGAAGGTGGACGAGGAGGAGGTTGTGGGGTGGTAGGTGAGGTGGAGGGGTTCGTGGTGGACGAAGTGGACGAGGTGGTGGTGCAGGAGAGATGGGAGGCCGAGGGGAAACTTTGAATCGATGTGAATGTAAATGACGCGCTACCAAAAACAAAATCCTTTTGGTTGACGGTAAAGTGTAACACAAATCCTATAGACTTCAATCAACACAGTGTGTGTATTGTAGTACGTGGACAGACGGATTTACGAAGGTTATGTGTGCACCATTGTCTGCTGGACATACTTGATGCGATGATTCTTCCTCTTTTTAAAAAGTCTTCCAAGAACATCTTTGCCCTAAACCCGAAACGCTTTATTATTGATCCGCCTTTTACAGTATTGTATATCTCCCAGAAGTATTTTCTCCTGATAGGTATAGTTTGTATCTATTTAAATATACCTTGTATCGTCAATAAACGGTTACTAAATTAGTGAGAAAGTAATCGACTACCGTGGGCTTTCTTAAGGCAATCGGTAAAAAATATATATTTGAAGCTTTTATTTATTCGGCCCCAGCGCTCGTTTCCGGCCAAAGGTAAAATTTCGTCTTAAAATATATTATTTATTTTAACGTAAGATTGTCTTTGCAGTTTACAAGGGGCAACTTTACCATAAAAAATGTAAAGAAGTGTGATTTTGTTAAGTGAAATCGTTTACATTAAGACTATGCTATACTATATAGTAAACCACGCATGGTAAATTATGTTGAACGTTATTAACGTGCAAAACGTTCAACCGGTGTTTTTAATATACAGTATAATATCACTTTTAACTCGTTCCCGCCAAAAGGTGTTGTGGAAATGGCATTTTAAACGTTTATAGAGTTTTTGTTAATTTAACATGCGGTTTCTAATGGCAGCTTTACCTCGAACAATGTAAGACACGTGATTCATTTATGATTATATTTAACACATTATGACATGTTCAATAATGATCGTTAACAGCTGCATTGTTTACATCATGAGATGATATTACTGCAATAAAGTTATGGATGCAATAAAGTTGTTTACACACTTGCATAACTGCATTAAAGCGTGTTCTTTGAAATTGTTGTTGACCGCGCAAGAACATCAAACTGGATACAGTACTAACATTTCCTTTAATTCGCTTAGGATTTACAACAATCTGCGTTTGCCAGTTAATGTAATATATATTTTTAAATACCGTGGCTTCAAAACACGGTTAACCATTTCCACAAATGAACGAAGCATTGTGTATCTTAAAATAGAATCTTATTGTAGGAATCCAATGAGCTATGAAGCTCTTTACGCAGACGTCCAGTAAGGGAGCACGGGGTTAAAATGTTACGCAAACTGTAGTATAGGAAATGTCAGATTCACTAAAAATATTTTATTTCACCAAGTTAAGTCCACAGCTTTTAGGCTCTTTAGTTTGACAATACAGTAACGCCATTGAGAGTGAGTGTCTTGTAGTCTAGACCAGGGGTCCTCAAACTACGGCCCGCGGGCCACATGCGGCCCACCGAGGACATTTATCCGGTCCATGGTCACTAATTGGGCTGCGCTGGTGAGCACTAATTGGGCTGCGCTGGTGAGCACTGATTGAGCTGCGGCGGTTGGCACTCATTGGGCTGCGCTGGTGAATGGTTCAATGGGCCAATTGACTGGACTTGCCCCCCAGGCCTAAGCCTGCCATCCCTCCCCTGGCTACGCTTGACTGGCTCTCCCTCCCTCCGCTCCCTCACTTGCCCCTCGGCTCCACTCCCAGTGATATTCCTGTGTGCTGGGGATGTAGATCCCCAGCACACGCGCCGCTGAGTAAATGATAGAGGGGTAATAACAGAGTGATCTCTGGAGGGGCTGCCTGCTGTTTTCCCGTGCTGGTCAGTGACAGACAGCCGAGGAGTAGGAACCCAATTTAAATGACAGTAAGTGCATTTTTATTCTGATTGCTATTCAGTTGTATGAGGTTATATGTTGTATGTTGTGTAAGCCCCTGTTCATACTGTTGTGATCTCTGAGCAGTGCGAGTTCAGCCATATGCTTGTATGGTTGAACTTGCATTAGATGCGGAAGAAATAAGTATAACCCGTAAAAACAAAGTTTTTCACTAAATCCTTTATATGCCTGGCAGCGAACTTAATTTAAAGGATTTAAAAATATATTCGCCTGTGGAGGACGCAGGGATCGATCCCGCGACCTTTGGCATGGGAAGCGAGGGCGCTACCAACTGCGCTACTCCGCCACGGCCTGTGGAGGGGTTACGCTCTGGGCTCTTATACTGTGACGTTCAGCCAAAGCAATGAATGAGTTCTATTTGAATTTATGTAAAATAAAAATTTTTGCCTAAAAAGTGTAAAATTTTTGGAATTTTTTTTCACGAACATTAATTGTCTGGCACAACGAGTCTGTGTGGAAAATCAGCTCGATTTGATCACGGGAAGTGGGTTAAAAAACGACCGAAAGATTTGCACGGTCGTAAGCAAGCAAGCAAGTGAACTTAATATAAAGGATTTAAAAAGGCACATGTGCCTTCTTTTTTCCTGCAGTGGAATCGGATCGCATGGGTCTTCTCCCCCATGCGATCAGATTCCTATGCGAGTTCGCAGATCGCACTGCGATCTGTGAACAAAACTGCAGGTGTAATTAACTTTTTAATGGCACCCGCACCAGTGTGAGCCTGGGGTAAAAGCGGAGTTCCCCCAATCAGACTGCATTGATGGGCAGTGCAGTCTGTATGTCTCTGTGTGGGCAAAGTTATTGCTGGTGTAATAAAGGACTCTCTCAGATGTCGATCTCCGTTGTCCTTTATTGGGTTCGTAGAATCTCGATACCACGGCGTCTCGCTCAGGCCCGCGTCCCGCTCGACGACCTCTCCACAGCCTCGGTTGCTCCGATATGCAGTCTCCCTGCTCCTCCAATATGCAGTCTCCCTGCTGCTCCGTTAGGCAATCCTTGCAGCCACACCGCTGCTCCGCTATCTAGCGTCACTGCTGCCCTTACACAGCTAGCCTCTCACAGCCCCGCTAGCTCTCTCTCCGTCTGACACCGTTGGCCGACGGTGTCGACGTCTCCCAGCTCGTGGCGACCGCGCCACTCTCCCCGTCTTGCCCAGCGTGGCCTCTCGTGTTTCACTCCGTCTCAACTCCTCTTTCCCCTTCCGGTTCTCTCCCTAAGTCCTCTCACCCACGTGACCCTAACTCCACCCACTCCCCACGTGACCCAGACTCCGCCCACCCTCAATCCTTGCTCGCATTACACGACCCCCCCCCCCTAATGAAAACCCAGCCGTCCTTGGCTGCAATAATCACAATAAATTAATGCGAGCAATATTGAAACCATCTGGCATCACTAGACAACGGAGAATATATGAACGATAACAAGAACAGCAATAACAATCAACGAAAGGAAAGGGATTTGGAACGCGTGCGGGTCGCCGGCCCGTCCCGAATGGGCGGCGGTCCCCCCACAGACCGAGAACGTGACGGGGTCTTAAGATCGACGGGAGTAAAACCCCCCGCCGCTGTTGGAGGCCCGTCAACACCAAGGTCCCGTTCCCCAAGGAGACCCAAGTCCGGGGTCTCTGGCAACCGTGTCTGTGGTGGGGTTGGAGGGGCAGCGGGGCCAAGTGGCCCCGTTGCCGTGGTAGGCCCACCCAGAGCAGGATTCGCCACATCCACCTGCGTCACGGCTGGTTCGTCTGTAGAAGGCACGACAGGCGCGCTTGCAGAGTCAACAGGCAAGGGCAGAGGTGCATCGGGCACAACAGACACCGGCAAGGCAACATCAGGGGATGACGCATCCGTCCGCGTGGCCACGTAGGGCTTCAATCTAGACGTATGAACGTACCAGCGCCGCGATCTGAACCGAACCCGTGCAGATTGCGGGTTAGGGACTTCAATAAGCTTAACCGGCCCCTGCCATGGTTTGTGAAGCTTAGGGGAGGTCCCCGGCCGCACTTGCGGGCAGTGCAGCCATGCCATGTCCCCTCCTTGCCAGGGGCATGTACCGGTCGAGCGCCAGGCGCAACGCTCGTTTCGCGCCTGCGTCTTGGCCGTAGCCAATCGGGCCCCCTCCCGTGCTTCGGCGACGCGTCGAACGGTGTCCTGAATATATTCGGGGAGAGGTTTAACAGGACCCTTCGCCCCCGTACCCAGCTGTACTTCCACCGGCGGCACATTCTCGCGGCCGTACATTAGAAAAAATGGAGAATACCCAGTGGACGCATGAGGCGTCATCCGATATGCAGAGAGTACTCCAGGTATATGCAAGTCCCAATCAGATTGTTTTTCGTCAACCGTGTGACATAGCATGGCCGACAGCGTCCGATTAAGGCGTTCCACCGTGCCATCCGTCTGCGGGTGGTAGGGCGACGTACGGACCTTCTTGGTTCCCAGCGCAGTGCACACCTCTGCCAACAATTTGGAAGAAAAATTTCGCCCCTGATCCGTGAGCAGCCTCTCCGGCTCCCCCTTGTCCATGACATATCCAAATAGGAAGGCGTCCGTGATAGATGCCGCCAACTGGTCGGGTAAAGGCCAAGCCATCGGCCAGCGGGAAAGATATTCCACCCCGAGCAGCAAATATTTATTACCCCTAGCGGATGGCGGAAAAGGTCCCAAAATATCCAGCGCTACCAACTTGTTGATTCGAGACACTCGTATAGACTGCACCGGTGGCACGTACGGGTTTTTAGGCGGCTTCCGCCGGGCACACTCGGGACACGCCCGAATGTGTCCAACGACATCCGTCGTCATGCCGTGCCAGAAGTAGTCTCGCTGCAATGTTAACAAAGTCTTCTGCACCCCAAGATGTAATAAAGTGTCGCCGTGCAGAGTCCGAATCAATTCGTACCGTAGCGACGACGGTACTACCAGACGCCAGCGGTCATGCAATCCCTCTCTCCACATGAGCAAACTATCCCGGAGAGCGGCCCCCGGCGTCCCACCGGACAGCAATGTCCCCGCTCCTTTCGCAGCCCGACTCCGTAAAGCCCCCAACGAGTTGTCAAGCAATTGTTCGCGAATCCATACCGAGCGCGGCAGGTTCAGAACCCCATCGGCCGGTCCGGGGCACACCGGAGCTCCAGGCACCTCGACAGCTGACGCGACAGGCCGAGGGAGTAGCTGAACCGGCGTACACCTATTCGTACCCGACGCGCAAGCGCAAGGGGACCCCTACAGTAATCTGGAGAGTGTGTCCGCATTCGCGTGACGCGACCCCTTCCGATATTGTATGTCGAAGGAAAATTCCTGCAGGGTCTCCAACCATCGTGCCAGTTGGCCAGATGGTTGGTCAACCCTCAGGGCATATTGCAGAGCCGCATGGTCCGTGCGCACAATAAATGACCGGCCGTAAAGATACGGCCGATATTAGCGGAGAAAATAGACAATAGCCAATAATTCGCGGCGAGTAACGCAGTAGCGGGTTTCTGCCGGGGACAGTACACGGCTACCGTAGGCTACCACGCGTTCTACGCCGCCCTTGGACTGTGACAGAACGGCCCCAATCCCAGTGTCACTAGCGTCCATATCCAGAATAAAAGGTCGATCAAAATCCGGATAGTCCAATGTCGGCGCCGTCGCCAACCGATCGCGTAGGCCCTGAAACGCCACTTCCTCCGGCGGACCCCAACTGAACCTCCGACCCTTATCCGTAAGGAGGTGCAAGGGCCTAGCAATCATAGCAAAGTTCGGGACGAACCTGCGATAGTATGAGGTGAACCCCAGGAAGCGACGTACGTCCCCAACCGAGGCCGGGGTTGGCCAGTTGCGGACGCACGCCGTCTTCTCCGGGTCCGTGGCCACCCCGTCCGCACTGACTATGTGTCCCAAATAACGCACGGATCGTTGCAGTAGGTGACACTTTTTCGGTTTGAATTTTAAATTTGCGGAGCGCATCCTAGCTTAAACCGTCTCCAATCTCTGCAAATGTTCGTCAAGTGTGCGGCTAAAGACGATGACATCGTCTAAATAAATCAAACATGTCTCCCACTGCAGACCCGTTAGCACCAGCTCCATCAGCCGCTGAAAAGTGGCGGGAGCCGCATTCAAGCCCATCGGAAGGCAGTTAAACTGAAACAGTCCCTGCGGCGTACGAAAAGCCGTCTTTTCCCTCGAGGACTCGTCAAGGGGAAGCTGCCAGAATCCCGAAGAGAGATCCAATGTTGAAAAAAACTTCGCCCCACACAAGGCATCGAGGAAATCGTCCATATGCGGAAGTGGGTACGCGTCCGCGACGGACACCTTATTCAATTTCCGAAAATCGACGCAAAATCGCAGTTTCCCATCCTTCTTCACAAGGACTACCGGCGCGCCCCATGGACTGTTAGACGGGGATATAATGTCAGCGGCTAGCATGTCCTCCACCGCACCGCGAACCTGATCCCGCTCCGTCGGGCTCAACCGATGCGAGTTCAACCGAATCGGAGCGGCATCCCCCGTATCAATGTGGTTGGAAAGCAGGGAGGTGCGTCCCAAGTCAAAATCATCCGAGCTGAACACGTCGGAATAACTTAGCAACAGCGCACAAAGCGCGGACTGTTGCTCTCTGGTCAGGGATGAATTCTCCCCGCATAACTCGGCAACCCAACGGTCATCCTGCCCCGTTGGCCCCGAAACGCCCCCTACCATGTCCCGGCGGACCCGGTTGTCAGGGGTCGTGAACGCGGTCGTGCCGTGAGCCACAACCGTTCCGGCCGGGACACTGACATTCTCTGCACTCCCATTTAGCACCTGTAAGAACGGGGGCTGGCCCGGCCGGACAATTGTCTGTACCCCAACCAGCGCCGAGCCACCCGTTATAGCCGTGGACGGCGACAACAGAATCCCCGCCGCTCCCTCAACGCCAGGTACTGGCTTCCGATATCTCAAGGGGATAAGCATCTGCGAACCAGGTGGAATGTCAACAGATACCTCGGACAGCGCCTGCACCTGGCAAACAGGGGCAGGCCGGCCCCATGGCGACGGTAGGAACAAAATTTTCCGCCCCCCTGGTAATTCAATGCAGTTTTGATCAATCCTTATTTGAATGGGCATTTTTGCCAAGAAATCAGTCCCCAACAAACAGGGTACCACGAGGGACTTAGAGATCAGCACGGTCCCTGAAGCCGACACCCCCCCAATGGATATGTTGGCGTCCACCTGGCCCACAATGCCCATATTTCCCCCGTTCGCCGCTATGCATGAATCATAAACCGCTCGCACTTTCCCTGGCGGGATACCCAAAAGATGGAAAATGACATCCGAAATAATGGTCGCGGACGCCCCGGAGTCCACCAAAATACGCACCTCGACCCCTGAATAGAACCCGGTACCGTGGACGACCCCGTAGCGGCCGCAACTACCCTCCGTGCCAATCGGCGCCATTGCGTCAGCGAGCGACACGGGTCAATCGGACACACGGACCGCGCGGCGATGGTGATGCGTGAGGTGACAGGCCTTGCCGGGTGTCTCGTGCGCACCGACTTGCCTGTCCCGGTGGGTCTTTTTGCGCGACGTCCGTGGTCAAGGCCTCCTGCTGGGGCGGCCCCGGGATGCGAGCCGAACAGTCCCTGGCGAAGTGGCCCTTACGGCCGCAGCGGAAACACTCCACGTTGTTCCGACGCGCGGCACCCCCCTGTCCCGGCGCTCCCGCACCGGTGGCCCGGACCTCGGCCCCGTCCCCCCCCGAGAAGGCCACTGGGCGGAGGCGGCCGTCAACTCCTGCGGACCCTTGTCATCAGGAACGTAGATCGCCTTTGCAGGATCCCACCCCATAGCACCGCCTTCAACGACGGGCCCCCCCGTCCAAGCTGACACCTGCTTCCAGCGTCGGAGATTAAATTGAGCGTCCAAGCACTTAGCCACAGCACGGGACGTCAATTTATCATGGCTGCACACCGGCATGGGGATCCCCAGGTCTCTGGATAGTTCGAGCATCTTGCCCAACACGAGGGGCTCCAAAAAATCGGGCTCCGTCTCGGGATATGCCGCCATCGCCAGTTCCAGTACTGCGCCCCTGAAGGCCACGGGCGATTCCTCCGGCGCCCGTTGGCGCTGAACAAATCTCCGATGGGCGTCATCCGGAGGCTCGTACGCATCCGCCATCTCCTCGAAGACACCCTGCAGCGTCTTGTTCTTGTCGGCCTTGATGGAGCGGAAGAATCCGACGGACTCGTCGTCGAGAAGTGTTGGTAAGACTTCTAGGGCCTCCGCGTCCGTCCATTTGGCGGAGCGTACGGCCGCTTGAAAACGGCAGGCGAATGCGCTCCAATCGCCGCCGATTAGGAATTCTTTGACCGTTGTCAAATGACGGCTGCAGGTTCTTGCTCCTCTGTCCTCCGATGGTGACATGCAGGGCAGCGACAAGATGGCGTCGCTCCGCAACGTGTGCAAGATGGCCGCTTCCCGCGGCGGAGGGCGCAAGATGGCGGCTTCCCGCCGTTCCTCCTCGGCCACGCCCAAAATGGCGTCTTCGTGCCGCGTGGTCGAGAGGGCTGATGGCGACGGCAAGGCCCCGGCCCGTTGTTCCCCGCCGGGCCTCCCCGAAGTCGTCGCCGGCGTCACAAGGACGCACAATTGCGCCAACACCGTTTTCAGCGCCTCCAGTTGCGCCGCCACCTGTCACCATCCGTCCTCAGCGTCCAGTCGCGCGGATGGGCCCACCGAGGCGGCCACGTCCTGCACGGCTAGAACCCCGCTCGTCCCCGCTCCGCTTTCCTCCTCCATCGTGGGTAGCGCCACCGCTGGAGGGAGGTCGTCGTCGGAAGATGTTGCCGAAGATGGTGCAGGGACGGTCTTCCTCCTGAGCTGTTTAGACATGTTGTTTCACTTCTGACACCAATGTAATGAAGGACTCTCTCTCAGATGTCGATCTCCGTTGTCTTTTATTGGGTTCGTAGAATCTCGATACCACGGCGTCTCGCTCAGGCCCGCGTCCCGCTCGACGACCTCTCCACAGCCTCGGCTGCTCCGATATGCAGTCTCCCTGCTCCTCCAATATGCAGTCTCCCTGCTCCTCCAATATGCAGTCTCCCTGCTGCTCCGTTAGGCAATCCTTGCAGCCACACCGCTGCTCCGCTATCTAGCGTCACTGCTGCCCTTACACAGCTAGCCTCTCATAGCCCCGCTAGCTCTCTCCGTCTGACACCGTTGGCCGACGGTGTCGACGTCTCCCAGCTCGTGGCTACCGCGCCACTCTCCCCGTCTTGCCCAGCGTGGCCTCCTCGTGTTTCACTCCGTCTCAACACCTCTTTCCCCTTCCGGTTCTCTCCCTAAGTCCTCTCACCCACGTGGCCCTAACTCCACCCACTCCCCACGTGACCCAGACTCCGCCCCCCCTCAATCCTTGCTCGCATTACACTAGTATATTGTTTTTGTAGCGCTGTATATATTTATATTGGTATTTTACTAATAGCAATTTTGACTCCCTAGGAAACAATGATGTCAAGAAAGAGAAAAATTGACTCGGAGTGTAGGATATTCAAAGAACAGTGGACTTATGATTACTTTTTCATGCAGTACAAGGAAAGAGCTGTGTGTCTGATATGCCAGAATATAGTGTCTGTGTTCAAAGAATACAATGTACGTCGACACTATGAAACTCAACATAAAGATAAATATGATTGTTTGGTCGGAGAAGTGAGAAAAGATAAAATATTAAAACTGAAAAATACATTAACAACTCAGCAAAATACTTTTGTGAAGCAGAAGCAGCTAAATATTTCATCACTGCGAGCAAGTGTTCAAGTTGCCAAGCTAATAGCGTGCACTGGCAGACCATTCATGGAGGTAGAATTTGTTAAAGAATGCCTTCTTTCTGTTGCCAAAGGGGTGTGTCCAGAGAAGGCCGATTTATTTAGTACAGTGAGTCTTTCAGGACCTACAATTACACGGAGGATTGAAGAAATGGGAGACAATTTGCATCAGCATTTGCAAAACTCCACAAAAAAACTTTCCTATTTTTCCTTGGCACTCGACGAAAGCAATGATGTTCGTGATTCTGCACAACTTCTAATTTGTATTCGTGGGACGAATGACTATTTCGAAGTCACAGAAGAGCTTGCTGCACTGCAAAGCATCAAAGGAACAACTACAGGAGAGGATATCTATGAAAAGGTTTGCCAAACTGTGAATGGGTTGGAGCTGAAATGGGCTAAACTAGCCAGTGTGACAACTGATGGTGCTCCTAGCATGGTGGGGTCTAAGAAAGGAGTAATTGCTCGCATTAACCAAGAGATGGACAAACATAACCATTCTCATCCAATAGCCATACACTGCCTCATCCACCAACAAGCGCTGTGTAGTAAATCACTGAAGTGGGACTCTGTTATGAAAATTGTGGTATCTTGTGTTAACTTCATTAGAGCTCATGCACTAAACCACAGACAATTTCAGGAATTTTTGTCTGAGCTAAATGTTGACTATGAAGATGTTTTGTACCACACAGAAGTCCGTTGGCTGAGTCGAGGGAGAGTTTTGAAACGTTTCTATGACTTACTTCCACAGATTACAGCTTTTCTGCTTTCAAAAAACAAAGAAGTACCAGAGCTCAATGATGCAGAATGGAAATGGCACCTTGCCTTTCTGACAGATGTAACAGAGCTACTCAACAGTTTCAATGTGCAACTTCAAGGAAAGGGGAAGCTCATCTGTGATATGCAATCACATGTCAAAACATTTGAAGTAAAATTAGGCCTCTTCATCACACAAGTGAAGGAGGAAAACTTCTGCCATCTTCCCACAACTCATAATCTGTTAGCGGAAAAACCATTGGTTGCATTCCCAAACAAAACATGTGTGGATTCACTGGAAAAATTGCAAAAGGAGTTCCAATTTAGATTTAAAGAGCTTCATCTCCATGAACAGGACATACAGCTTTTCCGTAACCCATTTTCTATTGACATTGAAAATGTGGATACAATTTACCAAATGGAACTGGCTGAACTGCAGAATTGTGACTCTCTGAAAGACGCATTCAAGTCAAGCAGCCTTCATAATTTCTATGCATCTCTCCCCTCTGAGACATATCCTCATCTCAGGAACCATGCGCTCAAAATGGCAACCATCTTTGGCAGCACTTATGTCTGTGAACAGACTTTTTCCAGAATGAAACATTTGAAATCTCCAACCAGATCTAGACTAACGGATGCACACTTGCATCACTTGTTACGACTAGCAGTGACAAATATGGAACCGGACATTGACCATCTCATTAGCCAAAAGCAGGCCCATAGTTCCCATTGAAATACTGGCAAGTTTGTTGATTTAACTTTACTTGTTCTTCATTTTAAATATTGTATTTGTTCCCGTTTTGTTTCTTCACTTCAAAATAAGATATATGCAGTTTGCATAGGAATTTGTTCATAGTTTTTTTTAACTATAGTCCGGCCCTCCAACGGTCTAAGGGACAGTGAACTGGCCCCCTGTTTAAAAAGTTTGAGGACCCCTGGTCTAGAGTCACTCTAGACAATACGGTAACACCATTGAGAGTGAGGGGGTCTTGTAGTCTAGACAATACGGTAACGCCATTGAGATTCGGGGGTCTTATAGTCTAGACAATACGGTAACGCCATTGAGATTCGGGAGTCTTATAGTCTAGACAATACGGCAACGCCATTGAGATTCGGGGGTCTATAGTCTAGACAATACGGTGACGCCATGGGGAAGGGGCTGGGGGGTGCGTCTTATAATCCGGACAATTCGGTGACGCGGAGTCGGAACCAATCGCAGCTCCGCCACACTTCGTTCCGTCCGGATTTCACGCCGCGCAACGCACATCCGGAATCGACGTCTACCTAAATCGCGCTGCTAATCTTAATCGATTCCGCTTGCAGCACTTGTCTTCAATATGGGTGGGAGGAATCGATCAACCGGCAATCGACACACTTGGTCTCGCGGAATCGATTGACGCTTAGTCCTGCGGAGGAATCGACGAATGCCTGAATTGACCTGCCAGGGATCGATTTTTTTCCTGCTGATTCCCCTCATGCCCGGCGTTGAGCGAGGTGGTGGTGAAGATTGCGGTGGTGGTGGTCACGAATGTTGAGGCGGCCGAGAGGACTGAACCTTGTGGTGGTGGTGGTTGGTGGTGGTGGTTGGTCAACACGATCAACGTGGCGAGCGGTGAAGGTGGAGAAGATTGACGCGGGTGGTGGCGCCGCAGCCGATCTGAGGGGAGGGAAGGGTGAGCGGTGGTTGCGGGTGAAGGAGCTTCATTGACGGCAGCTCTTACACCCACACCACCCACACCACACACACACACCACACACACACACCACACACACACCACACACACACACCACCAAACACCACCCACACCACACACCCACACCACATAACACCACCACACACCACCACCCACACACCACCAAAACTACACCACACACCACTACACACCACCCACACCATCCACCCACACCACCAAAACCACTCCACACACACCACCCACACCACACACCACCACACACACACCACCACACACCACACACCACCACACACCACTACACACCATCCACCCACACCACCAAAACCACTCCACACACACCACCCACACCACACACCACCACACACACCACACACCACCACACACCACTACACACCACCCACACCCACCACACACCACCACACACCACCCACACCACACACCACCACACACCACCACACACCACACACCACCCACACCACACACCACCACACTCCACCGGCGGCAGGAGCGTACAAATGTGGCCCGCGCTGGAGCCTCTGAGCCAGCAGCAGCTGCGCCGCCTGGAGCAGCACCGCTACAGCGCCACGGGGCGCTCCGTGCTGGAGGGCGGCCTGCACCCCTGGTGGTGCTGGCTCGTGTCCCGCACCCCGCTCTGGGTGGCGCCCAACCTCATCACCGTGAGCGGCCTCGCGTGCAACGCCGCCACCACCCTGCTGCTCGCCGCCCTCTGCCCCACGGCCACCGAGGCGGTACGAGGGGGTGGTGTGGGGTGCGGGAGAGACCGACCTGCCGACCCACAGGCTGGGGCAGTGATGGGGGGGGGGGAGGTGGCACCTACTGGGGATGTCCGCCCGTGGCCGCATCCTGCCAGCGTCGGGCCTTCGACAACATTTCGCGTGGCCCGTTAACAGCCTCAAATCTCGATGTAGCCGTGGCAGTCTCTGTGAAGGCTGTACCGGGGGGGGGGGGGGGGGTGGGTTTGTCTTGCCGTGGCCTTAGCGTGCACATGGCCTGGCACAGGCGCCGTGGTGACGTCGCTGTCACTTGGTGGCGAATGGCGCTTGTTGGTATTGGTTGGTGGTTGTTGTGGTGGTTGTTCTGGTGGTTGTGATGGCTGTGCTGGTGGTGGTTGTGCTGATGGTTGTGATTGTGCTGGTGGTTGTGGTTGTGCTGGTGGTTGTGGTGGTGGTTATGGTGGTTGTTGTGGTGGTGGTTGTGGTGGTGGTTGTTGTGGTTGTGCTGGTGGTTGTGGTGGTGGTTGTGCTGGTGGTTGTGGTGGTGGTTGTTCTGGTGGTTGTGCTGGTTGTGGTTTAGCGAATCTTCTCGATTAGGGGTCGGCAACCTGCGGCTCCTCAAGCCCGCTCTCCTCGTGACATATTTTATTAGATCCCCGTCTCGTGGTCACCACCACCACCACAGTGCATTGTGCTTCTTGAAATATTGTTTTATTTTTTTATAAATTCGTAAAAAAAATGTCTCGTTATTTAGGTTGCCGTTCCCCTCTTATATATTCATATAATAGCGACAGCAGACTTACGACGTCCTGAGCAGTGTAGAAGATTGATGCGGTGATGGTGTTCACGTTGTGTCAGTGGTGGTTGTGGAAACTGAGAAGATGTGGTGGTGGTGGTATTGGTGGTGTTCAAGGTTGATAATGTAGTGGTGGTGAAGGTGGAGAAAATGGAGATGGTAGTGGTGAAGGTTCATGTGGTGGTGGTTGTGAAGGTGTCGAAGATCGAGGGGGTGGTGGTAGTGTAGGACATTGAGGTGGTGGAGATGGTGGAGGTGTCTTTGTGTTTACGCGTCTCCCCGTGTCCTTACCTCCCGTTGTTTCCCCGTATCCCCTTCTGTCTCCACTTGTGTGTCCCCGTACACCTCCCGTGTGCCTGTCCTCCCCGCGTCTCCTCCCCTTGTCCCGCGCGTCTCCCCCCACAGGCTCCCCGCTGGGTGTACTCGCTCTGCGCGCTCGGCCTCTTTATCTATCAGTCCCTGGACGCCATCGACGGGAAGCAGGCCCGACGCACTGGCTCCTCCTCGCCACTCGGCGAGCTCTTCGACCACGGCTGCGATGCCATCTCCACCGGTTATAACCCATCACCGCCGCGTGAACGTCGTCATCGTCATTATCTACCGCTGTCATCACCGTCACCACCATCATCGCCGGCAATGGCACCAGTTAGCAGCAGCGTCGTCATCATCACCACCGCCACCATCACGAGCAGTGGCACCAGTTAGCAGCAGTGTCATCATCATCATCAACATCACTGCTACCATCACCAGCAGTGGCACCAGAAGCAGCTCCGTTGTTATCATCATCATCAACAGCAGCGCCTTCACCGCATTTTATTTATGCTTTCAAATGCGCTTGTGCGGCCGTCTGGAACGCTCTTCCTTCTGATATTAAGAAGCCACTGGAGCTATGCTGCACTTTTAAATCATGGTCGAGATCAGGGGTGGGGAACATCCGGCCCGCGGGCCATATAAGGCCCGCGAAATCATTTGGTCTGGCCCTGCCAAGGCAACCACAGGCGGCACTCGAAATTCAATGAATCTAGGAGCAAACCTGGAAAAGCAGTTGCGAGTAGCAACATCATCAATACCAGCTAGCATCACACGCCTCATCAAGGAGAAGCAGTTCCAGCCATCGCGTTAGGGGTAAGTTAATTAAATGTTTGACCAAATATAACAGGATAATTTATAAGTTGATAATTTTGTATGGCCCGCGAATGATGTTATAAATATCCAAATGGCCCTTGGCAGAAAAAAGGTTCCCCACCCCTGGTCTAGATTGACAAACTAAGTTCTTTAGAACAGCTTTTTGGGTTTAGTGCTTTCTACTTCCCCCGCACCTTTGATTATCATTGTTGGCTACGTACGGTGCAAACGAAGTTCAACATGCATAATACATAGGCCAGAGAGGTACAGATGAAGTAGATTGTCCCCTCGATAATTCATACATCGACATTGCCGGCAGCCGCAGCTTCATCATCACCGTCAGCACAGAGGACACTTCAAAACCATCAACATCTACACCGATACCACGATCGCCACCGGCCACAGCCTCCATCAACATTGGCGTCATCGTCACGTGGTTGCTTTGACGAAGAATATCGAGCAAAAAAAACTTGAGGTGTGGGAGAGCAACGTACGCGTGGAATTACGTGGAGAGACGGAAGGAGGAGAACGTGGGCGAGAGAACGCGCGCTGAGTGCGGCATGTACAGGCGCTGGCCTTCATCGGCGCTCGCGGTGCCTGGGAGATGTTAACTACCTCGCCCGGTATACAGGTGGTCGTGGGTTTCGAGGGTTTAATCCCGACCCTGATGCCTGTTGTATATTTGGAGTGTCTCTAATCCATGTATTCCTCTCTCCGCCTCCCAGCGGAAAATCAAGCACGCGTCTCTCCAAGCATTCATCATCGTGGTCTATCCACTGCTGCATGAAGATCGATGTAGCGTCGCAGTGGCTAGGAGATGTTAGCTACCTCACCCGGTATTATACAGGAGGTCGTGGGCTTCATGCGTTCGATCCAGACCCTGACGCCTGCTGTATATTTGGAGTTTCTGTGTCTCTCTCATCTCTCCCCGTGGTCGCGTGGAATTTTCTCCAGGTCCTCTGGTTTTTTTCTCCCCTCATTTAGAATTGACGTCACCGCGCATTTTTGAGTTATTTGGCGGCTTTAAATCTCCACACTGTAGGCCACTTCGTCAAGCTATCATTTGTGTTGGCCACGTCGCACTTCTGAAAAAGAGCCACAGAGCAGCTTAGTGGTGCCTTACCTGGTGAAATAGATAAATAGTGGTAGTATAAACAGTTTCATGGGACCCTTTTGCTAGTATGAAAGTATGAAAAATAAGAATAGGGTTGACCCTTTCTCGCAATTAAACAGGAGGTGTTAAGATGTTCAAACACCAAATAAACACCTTTTGCAAGGAATTAACTTACTGCATTAACCACACACAGTACTCGGTGAACATGCAAACAAACATGCTCTGAGAGTGATAATATAAACACTTTGTCTGTGCAACTGATTCGCCTACACCAGAGATAACAGCGGCCTTCTTTATGGCCCAGTCCCACCACCAGTGTCAGACCAGAGAACAACACCAAAAGGCGAACAGCACAAACACAATGCACGTATCAGATCGTTTATTGCCCGGGGTGAGCAGTTATATCACGGGGTGCCTTTTTGTATCAAAGTATCAAAAATAAGAAAAGGTTTTTACCTTGCAAAAGGGTCTCTATTTGAACATGTTAACATAACTCCTGTTGTATTGCCAAAAATATTAAAAACACTCTAGATTTTAAGTTTTCGTGACTGCAGGGATCTATACTCTTTGGTTCTTTCGGTAAAGTCACGTAGGTATTAAATACATTTTATTTTATATATAAGTAAGGTTAAAACACTATTCTTCTTTTTTATTCCGTGTAAACGGTGGCGGCACTTTGCCCCCGCCAGCGCATGCGGCGTGGGCTACATGGGGTGACCTTTGTGCGCCTCTCCTGTGCGCAGTGCTCCTGGCGATGGGTGTGGTGGTGACGCTGCGACTGGGCACCGACTGTGACCTCCTCTTCCTCCTCTTCTTCCTGGGCGTCTTCATGTTCTACTGCGCCCATTGGCAAACCTACGTCACCGGCACCATGCGCTTCGGCAAGTGAGTGCCGACGCTCTCCCCCCCCCCCCCGTGCCACCCACCCCACCTCCACCCCACCCCCTCCTCCAGCGTAACTCATTGGCTCATTGGGTCGCTATGTAA
Organism: Lethenteron reissneri; assembly: GCF_015708825.2. Classification (NCBI taxonomy): domain Eukaryota; kingdom Metazoa; phylum Chordata; class Hyperoartia; order Petromyzontiformes; family Petromyzontidae; genus Lethenteron; species Lethenteron reissneri. The sequence continues at coordinate 7,107,024 of NC_083846.1, forward strand.
CTATGTGGGTCTTTCTGTAACCCTGTGGGTCTCTATGTAACTATGTGGGTCTCTATGTAACTATGTGGTTCTCTATGTAACTCTGTGGGTCTCTATGTAACTCTGTGGGTCTCTGTAACTCTGTGCGTCTCTATGTAACTTTGTGGGTCTCTGTAACTCTGTGGGTCTCTCTGTAACTCTGTGGGTCTCTATGTAATTCTCTGGGTCTCTGTAACTCTGTGGGTCTCTATGTAACTCTGTGGGTCTCTGTGTAACTCTGTGGGTCTCTCTGTAACTCTGTGGGTCTCTGGAACTCTGTGGGTCTCTGTGTAACTCTCTGGGTTTCTCTGTAACTCTGTGGGTCTCTATGTAACTCTGTGGGTCTCTCTGTAACTATGTGGGTCTCTCTAACTCTGTGGGTCTCTATGTAATTCTCTGGGTCTCTGTAACTCTGTGGGTCTCTATGTAACTCTCTGGGTCTCTCTGTAACTCTGTGTGTCTCTCTGGAACTTTGTGGGTCTTTATGTAACTCTGTGGGTCTCTGTAACTCAGTGGGTCTCTGTAACTCTGTGGGTCACTATGTAAATATGTGAGTCTCTCTGTAATTCTGTGTGTCTCTATGTAACTCTCTGGGTCTTTCTGTAACTCTGTGTGTCTCTCTGGAACTTTGTGGGTCTTTATGTAACTCTGTGGGTCTCTCTGGAACTTTGTGGGTCTCTATGTAACTCTCTGGGTCTCTATGTAACTCTGTGGGTCTCTGTAACTCTGTGGGTCTCTGTAACTCTGTGGGTCACTATGTAAATCTGTGAGTCTCTCTGTAATTCTGTGTGTCTCTATGTAACTCTGTATGTCTCTATGTAACTCTGTGTCTCTATGTAACTCTGTGGGTCTCTATGTAACTCTGTGTGTCTCTATGTAACTTTGTGCGTCTCTATCGAACTCTGTGGGTCTCTATGTAACTCTGGGTCTCTATGTAACTCTGTGGGTCTCTGTAACCCTGTGGGTCTCTATGTAAATCTGTGAGTCTCTATGTAACTCTGTGGGTCTCTATGTAACTCTCTGGGTCTCTATGTACAGTGAGGGAAAAAAGTATTTGATCCCCTGCTGATTTTGTACGTTTGCCCACTGACAAAGAAATGATCAGTCTATAATTTTAATAGTAGGTTTATTTGAACAGTGAGAGACAGAATAACAACAAAAAATTTTATAAATTGATTTGCATTTTAATGAGGGAAATAAGTATTTGACCCCTCTGCAAAACATGACTTAGTACTTGGTGGCAAAATCCTTGTTGGCAATCACAGAGGTCAGACGTTTCTTGTAGTTGGCCACCAGGTTTGCACACATCTCAGGAGGGTTTTTGTTCCACTCCTCTTTGCAGATCTTCTCCAAGTCATTAAGATTTCGAGGCTGACGTTTGGCAACTCGAACCTTCAGCTCCCTCCACAGATTTTCTATGGGATTAAGGTCTGGAGACTGGCTAGGCCACTCCAGGATCTTAATGTGCGTCTTCTTGAGCCACTCCTTTGTTGCCTTGGCCGTGTGTCTTGGGTCATTGTCATGCTGGAATACCCATTCATGACCCATTTCCAATGCCCTGGCTGAGGGAAGGAGGTTCTCACCCAAGATTTGACGGTACATGGCCCCGTCCATCGTCCCTTTGATACGGTGAAGTTGTCCTGTCCCCTTAGCAGAAAAACACCCCCAAAGCATAATGTTTCCACCACCATGTTTGACGGTGGGGATGGTGTTCTTGGGGTCATAGGCAGCATTCCTCCTCCTCCAAACACGGCGAGTTGAGTTGATGCCAAAGAGCTCCAGTTTGGTCTTATCTGACCACAACACTTTCACCCAGTTGTCCTCTGAATCATTCAGATGTTCATTGGCAAACTTCAGACGGGCATGTATATGTGCTTTCTTGAGCAGGGGGACCTTGCGGGCGCTGCAGGATTTCAGTCCTTCACGGCGTAGTGTGTTACCAACTGTTTTCTTAGTGACTATGGTCCCAGTTGCCTTGAGATCATTGACAAGATCCTCCCGTGTAGTTCTGGGATGATTCCTCACCGTTCTCATGACCATTGCAACTCCACGAGGTGATATCTTGCATGGAGCCCCAGGCCGAGGGAGATTGACAGTTCTTTTGTGTTTCTTCCATTTGCGAATAATCGCACCAACTGTTGTCACATTCTTCTTGGTTCTTTCGGTAAAGTCACGTAGAATGGAAATAATAAAATAATAAAAATAAAACATAATAAAACAATTTTCACGACGTTTCGGCCACAACACAAGCAGCCGTCCTCAGGTGAAGAACAGGTCTGTCGAGACGACAGAGTCTGAATGACACACCCCAGGCTTGGAGCGTATATTTAAGCTGGGAGGGAGGAAGAAAAGCGCCTTGACAAAAGAATTTGCATATCACGATGAATTTTAGCATATTTATGGGAAATGCAGATATGCGATTAGTACTACTTGTGAAATGCGTAGGAGGTTTGGAGAGGGGTTTAAAGTTATGTTTTGCCCGTGCATTATGCAGGATTAGCAGAATCAAAGGGAGGGGATAGGGGGAAGCATTAATAAAGGGAAGGAATGTTAATAGTATGTAGCTGCAGTAACTAAACCACCACGTAAACAACTAAAGTATAAACTACATAGTATCATCAGTATACTAAATATACTCTCCAAAAAGCTGAGCTACTAACAGTAAGTAATACATTACAATTCTATGTCGCAAAAAATATAATATGCTTCCAGCTAAACTTTATTCTCTTACATCACACGGGTCTCCTCCGTACTATATACTGCCATAGACAAACCCAACATTAAATTACATACTGTATTGCTATAAACCACCCTATCTATACCTTATACATTTTAATATAACACTATGTATTATTCTACCCACCCTAATGTGTATCACACTGCTATATATTTACTATACAATTACGATACTATATATTACTTTGTACATTGTATTAAACATTACAATATTATACTATTTATTATTATACAATCTGCTATACACTATACCATTGACCGTCGCGTGAAAGATACTAAGAGGAAGCAACGAAATATGTTAGTGGGAGATGGTGATAGGAGGCTTGCAGCGGAGCAAAGAATCCATTCCCTGCGGAGAATACAAGATATATAGTCAATGCCAATGAGTGGACTGCGGTCTGAAAGTCACCGTAAACGTGAACACACTCAGTTAAGATCCGAAATGGTTTATTACGTCCTTCCAATGATTGCTGAGCCAGAATCCATCTTCTCGGTTGAAATTGTCTCTGTGTTTGTATATGAGGATCGCCTCATGAACGATTCTCTCATGGTAGCCAGATGGCTTGCAGAGAACCTCTGTCTTGGAGAAGTCAATATCATGTGAGCCCACTCATTGTAACAGTGATCTGCCACGGCTGAGGTGTTTGTCCTACCGTGTTTCAAGTCTGCTTTATGTTCACGGATGCGGTCCGAGACATGTCGTTTGGTTTCTCCAATGTAACTGCTACCACAGAGGAAACTTGGTTTGTAGACGCCAGGGTACTGTATGTCTGGAACCACATCTTTTACAAACAGGACCAGATCACGGATTTTATGTACTTTGTTGAATCGGACCTGGATCTTGTTTTTTGTCAGGATTTTGGAGATCTTTTTTGTGACCCCAGCAATGTAGGGTAAGGTGATGGGTTTGAAAGGCTTCTCAACAGGATCCTTCTTGATGGTTGGAGTGAAGGCTTTGCGGATTGTGTAGTCGGAGTAACCATTAGCCTTAAGAGCTTGGCGTACCTGTTTGAGTTCACTGGCAATGTGTTCCTGGTCGGAGATGCATTGGGCTCTTTGGTATAGAGTCTTGATGAGGGAATTCTTCTGGGATGGATGGTGGTGGGAATCCGGTTTTAGGTAAGCATCCGTATGGGTGGCTTTCCTGTAGACAGAATGGCTCATTGAACCATCAGGTCTCCTTTTGATTAGGACATCCAAAAAGGGTGGCTTGCCATCTTTTTCGACTTCCATGGTGAATCTGATGGCTGGGTGTATGGAATTGATGTGGTCGAGGAATTGGTCTAGAGCAGGCCGGCCATGTGGCCAGATGACAAAAGTGTCGTCTACGTACCTCTTCCATAAGGTCGGGCGTAGAGTGGCAGTCTGAATGGCGTCAGTCTCAAATTTCTCCATGAAAACGTTGGCTACAACTGGAGATAGGGGGGTGCCCATTGGGGTGCCCTCAGTTTGTTTGTAGAAAGTTCCATTCCAGGTGAAGTATGTATTGGTTAAGCAGTGTCTCACCAGGGGGGTACCCCAGTATTCAGTCCTTGATGAACCAAGTCTTCAATTATTGCGATGGTGTCAGGTACAGGAACTTTGGTAAATAAGGAAACCACATCAAAACTGACAAGCAGGTCGTCTGGGGACAGGGAAATCCCCTTGATTGTCGATACCAGTTCAGTAGAGTTTAGTACCGCAGAGGTGGTTTTTCCAGTGAAAGGCCGCAGGATTTCAGACAAAAAACAAGCGAGTTTGTATGTGGGGGATTTGATTGTAGAGACAATGGGACGAAGAGGTGTATCTTCTTTATGTATCTTTGGCAAGCCATATAATCTTGGTGGCCTGGCTGCAGAAGGTTTAAACGAGAACTGTTTGGTTTGATCTATTAATGCGATTGAATCAGAAATTATTTTTTTGGTTTTAATGACGAGGCTGTTGGTGGGGTCTCTTTTTATTTTTGTATAGCTACCATCGTTGAGTAGATGGTCTTGTAGCCCATTCCAGCCTTGTGCAGGTCTACAATCTTGTCCCTGACATGCTTGGAGAGCTCTTTGGTCTTGGCCATGGTGGGGAGTTTGGAATCTGATTTATTGATTGCTTCTGTGAACAGGTGTCTTTTATAGAGGTGACGAGCTGAGATTAGGAGCACACTCTTAAAGGAAGTGCTCCTAATCTCAGCTCGTTACCTGTATAAAAGACACCTGGGAGCCAGAAATTTTTTTGATTGAGAGGGGGTCAAATACTTATTTCCCTCATAAAAATGCAAATCAATTTATAACATTTTTGACATGCATTTTTCTGGATTTTGTTGTTGTTATTCTGTCTCTTACTGTTCAAATAAACCTACCATTAAAATTATAGACTGATCATTTCTTTGTCAGTGGGCAAACGTACAAAATCAGCAGGGGATCAAATACTTTTTTCCCTCACTGTAACTCTGTGGGTCTCTATGTAAATATGTTGGTCTCTATTGAACTCTGTAAGTCTCTATGTAACTCTGTGGGTCTCTACGTAACTTTGTGGGTCTCTACGTGACTCTGTGGGTCTCTATGCAACTCTGTGAGTCTCTATGTAACTCTGTGGGTCTCTACATGACTCTGTGGGTCTCTATGCAACTCTGTGAGTCTCTATGTAACTCTGTGAGTCTAACTCTGTGTCTCTCTTTGGCTTCCCTCCTCTGCGGCCGCAGCCGTGAAATTTTTTTAAATCTTAAACATGATTTAAAGTTGAGATAATTAATTAGATATGGTAGGGAACGGCGGGGGGGGGGGGTCACACTACGGAATGTCTTTGGGTGACATCTTTCTTTTGAGCCTCGTCTCAACCGGTGTTAAACCAGATGACGCCAAAAAGCGTACAGCAGAAAGACAACGCACTATCAGATTAATGAGTGCTCGGGGAGAGCTTCTAGTCTGGTGTGGACCAATACGTTTCAAAGACAATGCATGTATTATCAGTGTGTTTTTGTTTGCATTTTGTATTGTGGTTAATGCAGACATGATTCCTTGTAAAAGGTTTCAGTTTGGTGTTTTAACAAATTAACACCTGTTTTGTTAGCCAGATAAAAGGTGAAAAAACCTCTTCTCATATACACAACACCTAAAATATAATGCCATGCAAGAAAGTGCAAAAAGAAGCTATTTTAAAGAATGATGATTTAGTGATTATCCGGCGTTTTAAAAAATCTGGCACCTCCTTCCCCCCGAAGCCACCGGATAATCGACAATCGACTGTCTCTCTGCGGACTGGAGTTAGGATTTGACTGCAGGAGGCTATTTAATGCTGAGTTCTGGCTTCAGTAAGCCTACGGCTATATGATGTTAACTACCTCGCCTGGTGTACAGGAGGTCGTGGGTTCGATCCCGACCCTGACGCCAGCTGTATATTTGGAGTTTGCGTGTGTTTCTCTCCCCGTGGTCATGTCGATTTTTCTCCAGGCCCATCCGATTTTTCACTCCAAATTTAGAAACGTGTGTTCATTATTTTTGGCTGTTGCAAATTTACACGTGACGATGATGATGATGAGCCCACTTTATTGAGCTGCTCACATTTGTGATAGCCAGGGTCGCTTCTGAATAAATAATATTTAAAAATACTTTTTTTTAACACGCTTTATTGAAATGTACCCTACTCGTAATGGCAGAACTCCACGATTCCAGGAAGTGGCCGCAAAGCTTGCCATAACGTAAGGGACCGAGGTCATTTACAGCCAATGTCAGTTAAGCGTGGACAATTAGACCCAAGCCGAAACATAACATGTAAAAATGAATGTTTAAAATATTTTTTACATTTTATTTGATAGAATATTGTATGATCATCAGTATGACATAAGTATACCAAGTTCGCAGTCGATACCACATTGGGAAGTGGGTTAAAATTGAGTTACAAGATTTGAGGATACGACAACAACGACAACAACAACAGACAGTGAGTTAAATAAAAGCGTGTAGAAAAAGAGCTACACCGCTCAGTAGGGCCTTACACCTAGTAAAATAAAAAATAGTTTTTAGCTTAATTTAGTTTAGTGTGCAGCTCTGCACACTGAACTGGTGAGATACACAAATGCAAACAACAACAATAGAAACCCACAGGAGACCCATAGAGACCCATAGAGACCCATGCTCATATGCTTGTAGCCAACTATGCCCATTGGAGGTGCGGAAGGAAGGACGACAAACTAAACGAATACAGCAGTTCTGTAATGCGAGCGTAAACGGCCTCGCGGATGTGACGTAACAGGTGGGAGGAGTTAGGGTCACGTGGGGAGAGGGAGAGCTTTTAAGGGCAGGAACTGGAAGGGCTGGGGGAGAGTGTGGGAGTAAAGACAGGAGGAGGCCACGCAGGGCAGGAGGTGGAAAAGTGGCGTGATCGTCACAGGCTGGGACTCGGCACCGTTGGCCAGCGGTGTCCGGGCACAGAGGAGACCAAGGGAGCCAGCAGCGGGGCTGCATAGAGAGCAGCCGTGGGGCTGCAGGTGGGAGGCGGAGAGGCTGAGGAGAAGCCAGCAGCGGGGCTGCATTGTGAGCCAGCAGCAGGGCTGCAGCAGCGGAGGCAGCAGTGGGGCTGCCGAGCGGGAGACAGAGGAGATTGGAGATTCTGAGCGAGACGCCGTGCGGGCAAAGTTGTAAGAACCACAATAAAGGACAACGGAGACAGACCCAGTGCAAGAGTCCTTTATTACAGTTCTAAAGAAATAAGTTCTCAATGTAGTAGAGTGGCGTAGTGTATTGTAGTGTAGTGTATAGTGTAGCAGTGCAATGTATAGTAATGTGTAGTAGTGTGGTGTGTAGCAGTGTAAAGTGTAGCAGTGTATAGTGCAGTGTATAGTAGTTTGTACGTTGAACTTCTTTCGCACCGTACGTAGCCAACTGCACTAATGGGAGGTGCGGCGGGGGGTGGGGGGTAAAGGAAACAAACTAAACACAACAACAAGAAGCAGTTTACTTGTGCAGACTGGGGTTAGGGTTTAGAATTTGACTGCCGGAAGACTGCGAGTCTGGTCCTGAATGCTGACTTTCTGGCTTCAGGATGCGTGTGGGGGTTGTTGTTGTTACATCCGTGTGTGCGCATGCAGGATCGATGTGACGGAGGTGCAGCTCGTCATTGTGGGCATCTTCCTCCTGGCGGCCGCTTGTGGGCCTGACGTGTGGGACCACCGTGTACGGCGCTCGTCCTAGTCGCTCGCTCCCTCACCCAATCGCTCGCTCGCTCACCCAGTCGCTCGTTCACCCAGTCTTCTGTTCACTCACCCAGTCACTCGCTCACTCACCCAGTCACTTGCTCACTCACCCAGTCACTCACAGTCACTCGCTCACCCAGTCTTCTGTTCACTCACCCAGTCACTTGCTCACTCACCCAGTCACTCACACAGTCACTCGCTCACCCAGTCTTCTGTTCACTCACCCAGTCGCTCGCTCACTCACCCAGTCACTTGCTCACTCACCCAGTCACTCACACAGTCACTCGCTCACCCAGTCTTCTGCTCACTCACCCAGTCGCTCGCTCACTCACCCAGTCACTTGCTCACTCGCCCAGTGGTTCGCTCGCTCGCCCAGTCTCTCACGCGCTCAGCCAATCACTCGCTTACTCGCACAGTCACTCTCTCACTCGGTCACTCACACAGTCACTCGCGCACACAGTTGCTCGCTCACAGTCACTCGCTCACTCACTCAGTCGCTTGCTTACTCTCCCAGTCTCCCGCTCACTCTCCCAGTCGCCCACTCACTCACCCAGTCGCTCGCTTACTCGCCCAGTTGCTCGCTCACTCACAAAGTCGCTCGCTCCCCTCATGTGGCGAGCTGGCCTTCTTCGTCAGTCATGAACGGCACTTGCCCCAACGGTCTGGTGAAGGTTATACGGGGTATCTTTGTCTTTATATGCACGTATGCGTGTGTGCACGTGCATGTTTGTGCGTGCGTGCATGTGTGTGTGTGCGTGCGTGCGTGCACGTGCTTGTGTGTGCGTGCGTGCATGTGTATGCGTGCGTGTGTGTGCGTGCATGCATGTGTGTGCGTGTGTAGGTGCCCGTGCTGGACATGCGTCTCAAGCTGGTGCCTGTGCTGCTCGAGGTGCTCGCCTCTGTCTTCACTTGCGTCACCAACTTCCGCATTATCTTCACCGGCGGCGTCGGCAAGAACGGCTCCACCATCGCGGTGAGCCGTCGCACACGCACACAGATGCAGGTTCTCGCACACACACACAGACAGACACACATGCGCACAGACAGGTGCCCACACGCACACACAGATATGTACGCAGACACAGGTACTCAAGGTACTCTCACACACAGACACAACAACAACAAGAACCGCCATTCGCCACTAAGTGGCGGTGACGTCACCACGACACTTGTGCCAGGCTATGTGCACCTTGAGGCTACGTGAAGTGTCGAACGCCCACTGGCAGGAGGTCACAGGGCAGACCCAGGTGCCACGGGTCGACTGACTGAGACGACTGGCTGATGTACCACCTATGCCCCCTACTATGCCAACTTGCTGTGCTTTAGCCACCCGGCACTCCGCTCGTTGTTGTGAGCGTCGCTCCTCCGCCCTCTGTTGTTGTTGGAGGCTGACTGCTTCCAACTGCCCAGTAGCGTCCTTCACAAGCCTCCTCCACAGAGGCCGATCTTGAGACCGCTGGTACCGGTCATCGGCAAGTCCACTCAGCTCGACGTGCTCCTGTACCACATCACTCCATCTCTTCTCTAGCCCATGCCGCTCCCGTTTAGCCCCCTCGATCTGGCCAAACAAAAGCTGTTTCGGCATGCGGTGGCTGGGCATGCGGGCTACATGACCCAGCCAACGTAGCCTTGCCTTTTGGAGGAGCTCACCGATGGGACTTTGTCCAGATCTTTCAAGGATGTGTGAGCTCCTCACACAATCCAGCCTGCTGGTTAAACCCACCATGGATTGTAGGCAGGCCAGCCTAAATGTTTCTAACCGGCGAAGATATTCCATTAGAGGTGCCCACGTTTTGCAAGTGTAGTGACATAAGAGGGGAGGGACTGCTGGGGGCTCTGGGACCCTAGGCAGATAAGCCGTCGGCGCCAGGCGCTAGGATCCCAGGCAACCCAGACGCTTAAGCCCCTTGGCGCCACCAACGGGGGGGGCTGTGTGTGCTCTGTGGGATATCTGGGGGCGCACACAACCCCACCCCTCGTTGGGGACGAGGCATAAAAGGGCAGCTCCCTGGCCGATCAGGGCCAGTTGTAGCTCAAGACCCAAGACCCAAGACCAGCCATCTCAGGACCCTGGGACGCTGTGAGGGCCAGTGGTGGGACTCTGGAACTCCCGGCTCTACGTCCTTGTGAGGGCGAGTTCCGAGGAAGCCAGAGTAGTGTATCTAGGCTGTGTACCTAGGCTGTGTACCTAGGCTGTAACAGAGTATCAGGACTGTTGGAGTGTTGGATTGTAATAAGAAAGTTACCTCTGGAAGTGTCTCCGGAACCCATTACACAAGCGTAGAGAAGGGAGGGAATGACCGTGACCGAGAAGACCTGAAGCTTTGTGCGGAATCATAGACCAGGTAGCTTCCACACAGCGTTACGCAACCGATGACAAGATAATGCCGCTCGACTGATTCGGAGTGAGACCTCTGCTGTTAAACCGGAGCTGGTCATGAGCACACTGCCAAGGTATGGGAAACTCTCCACTCTCTCCACAACTACCCTATCACCAATTGGGAGTTGTGGGGGTGGAGTGTCCGATGGTACAAAATACCCAGGCAGATACTTAGTTTTGGTGGGGCTGATGGTAAGGCCCCGCCTCTTGGTGGCAAGCTCCAGGTTCAGCAGCAGCGCCTCCAACTCCTCCTCTGAATGAGCAGCAATTACCAGATCATCGGCATACATAACGTGGTTGAGCAATAGGGAGCCATCCCTTGACCGCATCCGGGCATCGATCAGCCTCCCATTGTATCTGTACCAAATGGAAATTCCTCCGGTACAGATATTGAAGGCTTCACGAACTACGTGGTCAAAATAGATGTTATATAATGTGGGAGCCAGAGGACATCCTTGTCGCACCCCAAGGTGTACAGGGAATGGCTCTGACTCCCGGCCACGTAGTTTTACCCGGGCCCGCTCACCATCATGAAGGTCCTTAATGATCGTGAGCAGAGGGTCAGGGACTCCGATAGCACGAAGAACAACCCAGAGCTCAGGCCTACTGATGGTATCATAGACCTTGACCAGGTCAATAAAGCAGAGATGTAGGTCTTGTTGGAATTCCCTACACCTGTGCTGTAGCAAGCGGACAGAAAATATGGCATCTGTGCATGACCGACCTTTTCTGAAACCGCATTGGGGCTGCGCAAGCCTCTCCTCAGCGTGCCTAGCAAGGCGATGTTGAATTATTCTTGCCAGAACCTTTCCCGGCACACTGAGGAGTGAGATGCCCCTGTAGTTGTTACAGTCTTTACAGTCCCCCTTCTTAAAGAGAGGGACCACCAGGGCATCCTGCGGAACCCGTCCAGTGGTCCAGACTGTTGTTATGATCTCATGTAGGGCAGTCTGTCCACAAACGCCACCCTCCCTCAGCATTTCGCTTGGGAGATCATCTTTGCCCGGTGCCTTTCCTGGTCTCAGACTCTGGATTTCCCTCAGTACTTCCTCAACAGATTGCACCTCAGCCAGCCACTCACAGGGGGTGACTTCCTCCAATGTTTGAGGCACCGCAGCCTCAGCAGAGTCATCCCCACTTTGTGCCACGTTGTTTTCCTGGCTGAGCGATTTCCCCTCCCCCATGACCTCACAGAAATGCTCAGCAAATCTGCAAATTTGTTCCCGGGGGTCGGAGATTGGATCACCGTTCTTTCCCCTAATGATGGTAATAGGTGTGGTGCTGCAGGTTACTTTTTTGATGGAATTAAAGAGCGATTTGTGATCGCGGGCCACTGAGGCAGACTCCATCTACTCAGCAACCCGCGACCACCACCCATCCTTGTAGCCCCTCACCGCTTTCCGAACCTCCGAGCGAAGGCTGCCATAACCCTCCTCATTCTCCGACGTGGGATGCTGTAGCCGATGAGAGTGGGCCTGTTGCTTTTTCTCAGCTAGCTTGAACACCTCCTCTGTCAGCCAGGGTCTCTGGGGAGGTCTGGACCGCGTACCCAAAGCAGCCATTGCAGCTGCATGAGTCACAGTCCTAAACCTCGCCATTTCCCCTTGACATCAGGAAGAGTGGCGGACGATGCCAACCCCAGCCACAAGTGATGATGAAATTCTCGCTTGCAACTTTTATCAGCTAGCTGAGACCATCCCACTATGGGTTTGAAAGGGGTCCTGGGTGTACACCCACCACCGGAGTGGAAGAATGGCAGGGGCATCTTACAGATGACAAGTCGATGGTCAGTGGGCAGATCAGCTCCACGGTGGGTCCTGGTGTTAAGGACATTGGCCCGCATCCGCTGTTTCGTCACTATGTAGTCCAGCAGATGTTCTTGCATGGACCCGGCATGCATCCATGATGTTGTGTGGATGCGCCGATGCCGGAACAGCGTGTTGGTAATTACAAGCCCATGGGCTGCACAAAAATCTAACAGCCTCCTGCCGTTGTTATTGAATTGATCTGGCACATGCCTTTCAATCACTCCAGACCAGCTGCCAGCATCATGACCAACTTGGGAATTGAAGTCGCCCAACAAGATGACTCTATCCCGAGGGGCCACTTTAGCTAGCACCGTTGACAGGAGGTCATAGAAGGCATCTGACTCATCGTCCTTGCCTGCATCCCTCCACGGATGTTCGTCTTCGGTGGAGGCATAAGTAACCATGACCACCACTCCTCGCCTCTGGTTGATGGGAAGGCGAGCCCAAAGTAGCCTGGGGCTTACAGCTTCCCACACCTCACCGCCACGCTCCCACGCCCCCTTCATTCTTTTGTTCAAAAGAAGAGCCACTCCGTGTTGTTTGGCAGTCTCCTGCCCTGAGTAGAGGACTGTCCGCCCTTCATGGTCGACCGGACCTCCTGAATATCACAGAGATCCAGGCGGTACTGGTCCAGCTCCTGACAGAGAAGTGGCAGCCTCTCCTCTGCAGTGAGCATTCGAGCATTGCACGTGGCCACCCGTAGTGTTTTTTTGTTGTTTCTGGAGGAGCCCTGAAGGTAAGGATTCAGTCTCCTGGCTCTGCCAAATGGGGTTTGGCCAGGAGACGTCATAGACGCCTGTCCCCCCCGGGGCCTCTGGCACAAGCTTAATTAAATTTTTAAATCGTAGTTTGGTGGTAATTAACTGAAGGTTGGAGGGGTTACCAGCTCCTCGCCCCCATCCAGAGCCTCCATTTCACCGCTGTGGTGGTAACAAACGCCATGAGGGGAATGGCCAATCTACATTGGCCCTCTCTCCACGGCACTGCCCACCACAGCGTTGTGGTCCACACACAGACATTTATATAGACACAGGTACTCAATCACACAACAATGATCCCCCGTGTAGCCTTAACAGACTGTTGGGGCAAGTGCTGTTAGCGAGCACCTGTGAATGCCGGCACGGCACACGAGGGGGTGGGTGGCCAGCAACACGCGATGTTTACACACCACACCAGGTACTCATTTGAGGCTGAGTCGACCTAGGGGAGGCCCAGGACCGGTTCAGATAATCGTCACAGTTGTTGGCCATTAGCGGGAATCGAACTCGAGTTGCTTGGTTTGTAGCGCAGCGCGCTAACCGCTACACTACCGCTCCCCACACACACACTCAAACAGACGCACACCCGCACAGACAGATGCCCACACACACAGACGTACCCAGACACAGGTACTCGCGCACACACACACGCAGACAGACGTACACACACACAGACGTACACAGACACAGGTACTCACACACACACACACACGCAGACAGACGTACACACACACAGACGTACACAGACACAGGTACTCACACACGCAGACAGATGCACACACACACAGACAGGTGCCCACACACGCACACAGACACAGGTACTCGCACAAAAAACAAAGATCCCTTGTCTAGCCTTAACAGACTGTTGGGGCAAGTTCTGTTAGCCAGTACCTATTACCAGGTACTCATTTGATGCTGAGCCGACCTAGAAGTGGCCCAGGACCGGTTAAGATTAATCGTCACTGATGTTGGTGGCCGTGAGCGGGAATCAAACTCGGGTCGCTGGGATCGTAGTGCAGCGGCGCTAACCACTGCGCCACCGCTCCCCAAACACACGCACGCGCAAACAGACGCACGCGCACAGACAGGTGCCCATACACGCACACAGACGTCGGGGGAGGAGACAAAGGTAGCCGGGCGCGCTGTCAGCCTCCAACCCCCCCGTGCACCACACCATTCTTAATTGATGCTGCTCGCTTAACAGAACGTGCTCCCAGCAGTCTGTCGAAGGCTATACACGGTGGGGGGGATCTTTTGTCTTTGTGTGTTTTGCCGCCCAGGGCACCAGTGTGATCTCGCCCGCGTTCCATATCGGCACCGTGGTCGTGCTGGCCGCCATGATCGCCAAGAAGTCTCCGTCGAGTCTTTTTGAGCGGAACCCGTGCCTCTACATCCTCACGTTCGGCTGCGTGGCCGCCAAGATCACCAACAAGCTCGTGGTACGTACGTGTGTATGTGTGTGTTGAACTTATTTCGCACCATATGTAGCCAACCATGCTAATCTGTGGGGCTCTGTGGGTTTCTATGGGTCTGGATGTCTGTGGGTCTCTATGTTGAACTTCCTTCCCACAGTACGTAGCCAACTGCTAATCTGTGGGTCTCTGTGGGTATGGATACCGACGTGTTAAACTCTATGTATGTTGTTCGGCAAAACAACCCCTTATCTCCTTGACTGTTCCGGATGGTAACGCTCGCTGCAGAGGAGAGGCTGCCACTCCTCTGTCGGGAGCTGGACCGGTATCGCCTGGATCTCTGCGGTATTCAGGAGGTCCAGTGGAATGGCTCTGGTTCCTGCTACCATGAGGGATGGACAATCCTCCACTCGAGCCAGGAGACTGCTTAACAACCAGGATTGGCTCTTCTGAACAAAAGAATGAAGGGGCGTGGGAGCGTGGCGGTGAGGTGTACGAAGCTGTAAGCCCCAGGCTACTGTGGGCTCGCCTCTCCACTAACGGGAGGCGAGGAATGGTGGTGGTTGTTCATGCCCCCACCGAAGATGAATATCAGTGGAGGGATGCAAGAAAGGCCGATGAGTCAGATACTTTCTATGACTTCCTGTCGAAGGTGCGAGCTAAAGTGACCCCACGGGATAGAGTCATCCTGTCGGGCGACTTTTCTGCCCGAGTTGGTCATGACGCTGGCACCTGGGCTGGAGTGATCGGAAGGCATGGGTCAGATCAACTCAATAATAACGCCACTGGGGAGACAAAGGCGGCCGGGTGGGGTGCTAGCCACCCACCCGCACGTGTGCCGTTCTTGCCTTCATGGGTGCGACTCGCTAACAGCACTTGTCCCAACAGTCTGTTAAGGCTACACGGGGGATCTTTGTCTTTTGCTCCACATGGCAGGTGGCTCACATGACACGCAGTGAGATGTTCTTGCAAGACACGGCGTTCCTGGGGCCAGGCCTCCTCTTCCTGAACCAGTACTGCAACTGCTTTGTCGATGAGTTTACGGTACTCTTGATTGCACTGGTAAGTGACTCGGGTTTGTTTAGTTCTAGGGTCGTTGTTATGGACATGGATGGGGGGTCTGGCAAACGAAAACAACGAGAGGAGCCTAGTACTTTGCAAATTTGTAAAAAACCTCAATGTTTCGACAACCGTAATGTAACGTGAGATGGAGCTTTAAAAAAATAACGCCACGAAAGCAACCACCACCACAATCACCACCAAAGATACAGATCCCCATATAGCCTGTAACAGACTATCGGGGCAAGTGCGGTTAGCGAGCACTTATGAAGGCCGGCACGGCACACGAGAGGGTGGGTGGCCAGCACCACACCCGGCCGCCTTTGTCTCCCCAGTGGTAGCGATGTTTACACGCCGCGCGAGGTACTCATTCGAGGCTGAGTCGACCTCTGGAGGCTCAGGACCGGTTCTAATTTTCGTTCCTAGTGTTGACCGTCAACGGGAATTGAACTCGGGCCTCCGGGTTCGTAGCACAGCACAATAACCACTACACTACCGCTCCACCCTACAATCACCACGACAACCACAACCATCACAACAACCCACCCCACACCCATCCTGACCCCTTTTTCCTCCCTTCAAGGGGCCTCCTCAGCCTGCTATGCATTTCCATACAATGCAAATCCACTCCGTTGAGCTATTATTTGTGATAGTCAGTAGGTCGCTTCTGAAAAATAAGCTAATAACTCAGTGGGCTTCATCTGGTAAAGTAGAAAAGTTTCGTTTTATTTTAAGTGATTTGTTTAACTTTCATGTACTTTGCACTCCTATCATGTTTTTGTTGTTGTGTTTGTTGTTGTGATGTTCTGACCCCTCGCCCCTACTGAACATCTGTGACAAAAGAGCTTTAGGGCTCATCGGATTCCTCCTCCAGCAGCATTAATGAAGATTCTGTTTCTGTTTTTCTTTCAGGTGTTGTCCATGAGTGACCTGCTGTTCTACTGTGTTGCTGTTTGCCATCAGATTTCCACGCACCTTCGCATCCACGTGTTCAAGATCGCACCCCCCGTCGCACACACCTCCACTAATCAGCACACACACCTCCACTAACCACCACTCACACTGACGTCACCACTCACACCTCCACTAACCACCACTCACACTGACGTCACCACTCACACCTCCTCTCACCACCTCTCACACTGACGTCACCACTCACCTCCACTAACCACCTCTCACACTGATGTCATCACTCACACCTCCACTAACCACCACTCACACTGACGTCACCACACACACCTCCACTAACCACCACACACACTGACATCACCACTTACACGTCCACTAACCACCATTTACAACTCCACCATCCACCACTCACACCTCCACGAACCACCACTCACACTGACGTCACCACTCACACCGCCACTAACCACCACTCACACCTCCACTAACCACCACTCACACTGACGTCACCACTCACACCGCCACTAACCACCACTCACACCTCCACTCACCACCTCACACACTGACATCACAACTCATACCTCCACTAACCACCACTCACACCTCCACTCACCACCACACACACTGACATCACCACTCATACCTCCACTAACCACCACACACACTGACGTCACCACTCACACCTCCTCTCACCACCTCTCACACCTCCACGAACCACCACTCACACTGACGTCACCACTCAACTCCACCATCCACCACTGACACCTCCACTAACCACCACTCACAACCACACACACTGACGTCACCACTCACACCTCCACCAACCACCACTCAACTCCACCATCCACCACTGACACCTCCACTAACCACCACTCACACCTCCACTAACAACCTCTCACACCTCCACTCACCACCACACACACTAACGTCACCACTCACACCTCCACTAACCACCACTCACACGGACGTCACCACTCAACTCCACCATCCACCACTGACACCTCCACTAACCACCACTCACACCTCCACTAACCACCACTCACACTGACGTCACCACTCAACTCCACCATCCAACACTCAAACCTCTACCAACCACCACTCACATCTCCACTAACCACCACTCACACCCGCAGCGTCGCTCACACTTGCAGCATCATTCACGATCGCCTACATCGTCAGTACACCCATCACCCACACAGAGGTCAGACTGGGACCGAGTCTCAAGCCACTGATCTTTGAAACCCGGTTTCCAGGATCCAAGTCTCAAAACTGATCCTGACATCCAGTCTTCTGGATCTAAGTCTGAAGACTCTGATCCTGAAACCCGGTCTCCTGGATCCAAGTCTCAAGAGCCTGATCCTGAAACCCGGTCTCCTGGGGCTGATCTCAATCTAAACGATGGTCTCCCTTTGAGCCGAGTTTCAAAGACATTGATTCCGAAAAACGCAGTTCCACTGTTGTCCTGAGTGAGTGTCAAATCCAATCCTGGAAACCCGCTCCCGAGATGTCCATTCCGAGTTGCCGGTTTCCTGCAATGTTTACGTTTCAAAAATGTGACACAACAAAAAGAATCGTGGCATTTAAGCTCCCTAGCGCCTGTTCTAAATCAAGCCCACACGCTTTGGTTGTTCTGAATGTATTTTTTTTTCTTTAATTCATGTGAGTCCTCATATTCGTTCCATGCCCGTGCTTGAACTGGACTCTTGCTTTAACAAGGGCACCGCTGTTATTTTTTATTGGGGGTGGCCTTGCTGTGCACGGTGTTTGTGCGGCTGAGGGCGATGGGATGGGGCAGGGTGGGTAGGGGAGTAAAGCTTCTAAACTTTTCCTAAACTCGCCAATAAAACTCAACCATTGGTGTGGCCTTAATCTCAGCCCTTCGCAGATAGATCATACAGCTATCTCGGCGGCGGTCATGGCTTGTAGTCTTTTTAATCGTGCGGCGGTGGTTTCCAGGTGGCCTTCATCCGCAGTAGATAAGGGGACTTGCACAAAAGGAGGGGGTGCCACGGAGCGAGCGGGCAGATGGGCACCCCCGTTGGCTCGCATTGCCCGGGCGCAGAATTCTTGGTTCCGGCTTGTGCGGGGTAGGGTGGGACCTCGTGTGTTCGATTTGCCCCCGGGGGCAAGGGGGCGCGCGGATGTGGACAAACAAAAGGTCGGATGAGTGAACATCCGTCAATTTTAAGCTCGTCACGCGTCGCACAGTTATTCGCTCAGTCGAAGGGGGAGAGGAGGCAGGGAGAGCGAGCGATTCGGAAGGCGTGATGAGGAGCCACGGGGCGAAGCTGGCAGGCAACCACGCGATTTTTCCACCTCCACCAACTTAACTTAATTACATAAATAAAGCGCTTTAATCAAAGCACTGTGCAGTGATTTAACAAATTGCCCCATGCGCTGCGATCCTCCACATATCAAGGTGTTGTCGGCCAATCAGTGTTTACATGTGGGTGGAAACCCGGAAGCCCCCGATGTGCATGCGAGGGGGAAACGTATCCCAGACGGACTGAACCGCGGTTTGAGTCCACACTGTTGTTGTTGTGCCGCCTATTTCCTGGCGAGCCTAGAGTATTGCAACCTCCCTCAACGCCCTCGAACGGGGAGGGAGTTTGTTCGTTGAACTTTTTTCGCACCCTACGTAGCCAATCGTGCTAACCGGAGGTGCGGGAGAAGACAAACTAAACACAAGGCAGTTCTAAAGAAATGAGTTTGTCGATCTAGACGATTTAAATAAAAGTGCACAGCTCCCAGTGGCTTCCTTAATGTCGGAAGGGAAGAGCGTTCCAGACGGCCGCCGAAGCAGCGCACCTGAAAGCGCCATGCGACGCGGCGACCGTCTTTAAGCATCCCGTCGCTACCTCCACAGTGCCGGATCACGGAGTGCGCGCGTAGCCACCGGCGCCACCACCCCCTCCCCCCCCACCGCAGTCTGGCAGAAGGGGACGGTCGTGGGGTGCGGGCGCAAAATGGGTTACTGCACAAACGGAAATAAAGCGCACCACGCTGATCTCACCAATCGTGGGCGAAATGTTTTGGCCGTGCTCGAGAGATTGAGAAACACGTTCCTGCCGTCTGGGAGGTTCCACTTCGTGTGAGCGTCTGCTGCGTCGAAAGCGATCGGGGTTTGTGATGTTTAAAACGCCTGGTGGGGGGGGGGGGGAGATGAAGAAAATCCCCAAAGAATCGCTCGGGCCCCAAACCTCTGGTGCCCGCCGGTCGAGAAAGTTTTCTCCAAATCTAGGTGCTGTGGGTTGGCCGGCTACTGTGACCGGCGGATGCACCCGGCTGTGCGCAGCCCCGCTGATGCCAACTTGCTGCGTTTTATCCCCCTGGTGCTCCGCTCGTTGTTGTGAGAACAAAGACAAAAATCCCGCGTGTAGCCTTAACAGACTTGTGGCAAGTGCTGTTAGCGAGCACCTGTGAAGGCTGGCACGGCACACGAGGGGGTGGTTGGCCAGCACCACGCCCGGCCGCCTTTGTCTCCCCAGTGGTGATGTTTACACACCTCAACAGGTACTCATTTGGGGCAAGTGCTGTTAGTAAGCATAGTGTGGAGAATGCGCCACAGTGTGCGCAGATATTTTACTGGGCGCACGGGCGGATGCGTCGCGTTGAAATGTGCTATTTCGTACTGCATCTCATAGCCAATTACTTTGCTTGTTTACCCATGTGTAATAGTTCAATAGAGGCGCACACACTCGTATAGAGGCAACACTTTATTAACACAACTGTGAACTAAATACACGTAAAATGGTGACCACCGACCTAACCTCGCGAACACTCGACACTCGGGTAACAACTGGCGTGGCCAAGCCAGGAGGGCTACTGTTTGGCCACGATGACTTGAGGCTTCTCTTCACTTCTTCATGAGGCGTCTTCATCCCGGACCTGAGCAGCCCCGGACCAGGTTCGGGGCCCCCTTATATGTGCCACACCGTGGCCAGGCCACACCCAGGCCACGCCCACCTTCTCGAACCCTCGAGAAGGCTCTGCCCCTGGCCACTTGACCCCCAAGGTCCCCCTGGGGCCCCCGGCGTGATCCGGTCACGTGTCCGGCCGGGTTCACACAGAGTGCCACGGCCTGACACAACCCCCGTGGCACTGACCGACAGCCTCCACACTCCCCGACCCGGCCGTGACGTCATTCATACATACCCAACGTAGTGACGTCATGTGTGTGTACAGACTCAACACAGTAGTGACATCATAAGTCACTACACATGTAAGCCTTATATGGGATATCTACATTTCCCTATGTAACTTTATGGATATCTCTATTTTCCCCATTGCAACCCTATGGGATACCCATTTCCCCCATTTAAAACTATGGGATGTCCATTTTCCCATGTAACCATATGGGATATCTATTTCACCCATGTAACCCTATAGGAAATCCATACCCCCCATGTAACTCTATGGAATATCTCTATTTCCCCCATGCAACCCTATGGGATACCCATTTCCCCTATTTAAAACTATGGGATATCCATTTCCCCCATGTAACCCTATCGGATATCCCCATTTCCCCCATTTAACCTTATGGTATATCCACATGTCCCCCATGTAACCCTATGGGATATCCCCATTTAACCCTAAGGGATATATGTATATCTCGACGACGAGATCGGAGACGGAGCTGAAGCTGTGCTGAGCTGTGGCCGCTGCCCCTCTGTTCATCTGCTTCTTGTCGCAAGTGTTTATGCTTTTCATTTCTTTCGAGTTGCATCTTGTTGTTGTGTTCAGTGAGTTGTCCTCACGCCTACCCCCACCCAGCGCACCTCCGATGAGCACGGCTGGGCCACGTACGGTGGCTTGAAAGAAGTTGAACTTGATGGTGGTGGTGATGGTAGTGGTGATGGTGGTGGTGATGATGGTAATGATGGTGGTGGTGATGGTGGTGATGGTGGTGATGATGGTGGTGATGGTGGTGGTGATGGTGGTGGTGGTGGTGATGATGATGATGATGGTGGTGGTGATGGTGGTGGTGATGGTGGTGATGGTGGTGGTGATGGTGGTGGTGATGATGATGGTGGTGATGATGGTAATGACGATGATGGTGCTGATAGTGGTGGTGGTGATGGTGGTGGTGGTGATGGTGGTGGTGATGGTGGTGGTGATGATGATGGTGGTGATGATGGTGGTGATGATGGTGGTGGTGATGGTGGTGGTGATGGTGGTGGTGGTGATGGTGGTGGTGATGATGATGGTGGTGATGGTGGTGGTGATGGTGGTGATGGTGGTGGTGATGGTGGTGATGATGATGATGGTTGTGGTGGTGATGGTGGTGGTGATGATGCGCCCGTCTGGAACGCTCTCTCACGACGTTAGCAGTTTTACTGTACATCCACGCATTCTCGAGCAGAAGCTTTGCTTCGTCAGCTTCACTCCTCTGATTCTCACCACCACCTCTCATTACCACCGCTCCACGTCTCACCAACACCATCGCCTCTCACCACCACCAACTCTAACCACCACATCTCACCACCACCTCTCACCACCTCTAACCACCACTAACCACCACCGCCTCTCACCAACACCGCTTGTCACCACCACCACCTCTGCCCCCCACTGACTTCCCCCCCTAGCTCCTACCCACCCCCACCTACCGACCCCATCTCTCTACCTAACCCCCCACCAACCCAGCCACCATCCTATCTTACCTCACCCTCGCCAAACACCCCACCCTCGAATCCCCCATGCACCTAGCCCCTCCCCTCCACCCTCACACTGGGCTGGCTACACCGCCTCATTTGCTCCGCTGCCCGCTCGGGCCACACTCAACTCTCCACTCACAGGAAGGACGCGACACACGTGCTCTTCGTGAATGACACGAGACACGCACTTTATGTATGAAACGAGACACCCTTTATGAATAAAACGAGACGTGCCCGCTTTATGAAAGACACGAGACACGCACTTTATTCATGACACGAGACACACGCTTCATGAATGATACAAGACACGCACTTTATTAATGACATGAGACACACGCTTTATGAATGACACGAGACACGCGCTTTATGAATGACACGAGACACGCTTTATGAATGACATGAGACACGCTTTATGAATGACACGAGACACACGCTTTATGAATGACATGAGACACACGCTTTATGAATGACACGAGACACGCACTTTATGAATGAAACGAGACACGCGCTTTATGAATGACACGAGACACGCATTATAAATAACACAAGACACGCGCTTTATTAATGACATGAGACACACGTGCTCTTCATGAATGACACGAGACACGCTTCATGAATGACACGAGACACGCGCTTTATGAATGACATGGGACCGCATCCGTGAACATAAAGCAGACCTGAAACATGGTAGGACAAATACCTCAGCCGTGGCAGATCACTGTTACAATTCAGTGGGCTCACATGACATTGACTTCTCCAAGACAGATGTTCTCTGCAAGCCATCTGGCTATCATGAGAGATTCGTTCATGAGGCGATCCACATATACAAACACAGAGACAATTTCAACCGAGAAGATGGATTCTGGCTTAGCAATCATTGGAAGGACGTAATAAACCATTTCTGATCTTAACTGATTGTGTTCACGTTTACGGTGACTTTCAGACCGCGTTCCACTCACTGGCATTGTATTCTCCGCAGGGAATGGATTATTTGCTCCGCTGCAAGTTTCCTACCACTACTCACCCATTGACACGACGGTCAATGGTACAGTGTATAATAACAAATAGTATAACATTTATATGCTTAATACAATGTACAAAGTAATATATAGTATCGTAATTGTATAGTAAATATATAGCAGTGTGATACACATTAGGGTGGGTAGAATAATACAGTGTTATATTAAAATGTATAAGGTATAGGGTGGTTTATAGCAATACAGTATATAATTTAATGTTGGGTTTGTCTAAGGCAGTATATAGTACGGTGTAGACTCGTGTGATGTAAGAGAATAAAGTTTAGATGGAAGCATATTATATAATTTTTACGACGTAGAATTGTAATGTATTACTTACTGTTAGTAACTCAGCTTATTGTAGAGTATAGTAAGTATACTGATGATACTATGTAGTTTATACTTTAGTTGTTTACGTGTTGGTTTAAGTTACTGCAGCTACATACTATTAACACTCCTTCCTTTTATTAATGCTACCCCTATCCCCTCCCTTTTATGCTAATTAGTACTATTCACATACCTGCATTTCCCATATCCTCTCCCTTTGATGCTGTTAATCCTGCATAATGCGCATGCATATGTAGTACTAATCACATTCCTGCATTTCCCATAAATATGCTAAATTCCTCTTGATATGCAAATTCTTTTGTCAAGGCGCCCAGCTTATATATATATATGTTCTAAGCTTGTGTGCTGTTTCATTCAGACGCTGTCGCCTCGACAGACCTGGTTTTCACCTGAGGACGGCTGCTTGAGTTGTGGCCGAAACGTCGTGAGAATTATTTTATTATGTTTTATTTTTATTATTTTATCACTTCCCTTCTACGTGACTTTACCGAAAGAACCAAGAAGATGGGGCACGCGCTTTATGGAATCGCCTCTCCGCTGCGACAAGGGGTGAGGGTCTCCTTTGTGAGTGGCTGATGGATGTGGTGCGGCTGAGAGGAAGTGGTGGTGAGAGGGTACCGGTGAGGTTGGTGGTGGTGTGCAGCGGGTGATAGGAGGCCATGCTGCCGGTGAACGGCGGGGGTGGTGGTGCTGAGAGGCGGGGGTGGTGGTGCTGAGAGGCGGGGTGGTGGTGCTGAGAGGCGGGGGTGGTGGTGCTGAGAGGCGGGGGTGGTGGTGCTGAGAGGCGGGGGTGGTGGTGGTGCTGAGAGGCGGGGGTGGTGGTGCTGAGAGGCGGAGGTGGTGGTGGTGCTGAGAGGCGGGGGTGGTGGTGCTGAGAGGCGGGGGTGGTGGTGGTGCTGAGAGGCGGGGGTGGTGGTGGTGCTGAGAGGCGGGGGTGGTGGTGCTGAGAGGCGGAGGTGGTGGTGGTGCTGAGAGGCGGGGGTGGTGGTGCTGAGAGGCGGGGGTGGTGGTGGTGCTGAGAGGCGGGGGTGGTGGTGGTGCTGAGAGGCGGTGGTGGTGGTGCTGAGAGGCGGGGGTGGTGGTGCTGAGAGGCGGTGGTGGTGGTGCTGAGAGGCGGGGGTGGTGGTGCTGAGAGGCGGGGGTGGGGGTGGTGCTGAGAGGCGGTGGTGGTGGTGCTGAGAGGCGGGGGTGGTGGTGCTGAGAGGCGGAGGTGGTGGTGGTGCTGAGAGGCGGGGGTGGTGGTGGTGCTGAGAGGCGGGGGTGGTGGTGCTGAGAGGCGGTGGTGGTGGTGCTGAGAGGCGGTGGTGGTGGTGCTGAGAGGCGGGGGTGGTGGTGCTGAGAGGCGGGGTGGTGGTGCTGAGAGGCGGTGGTGGTGGTGCTGAGAGGCGGGGGTGGTGGAGCTGAGAGGCGGAGGTGGTGGTGGTGCTGAGAGGCGGGGGTGGTGGTGCGGAGAGGCGGGGGTGGTGGTGGTGCTGAGAGGCGGTGGTGGTGGTGCTGAGAGGCGGGGGTGGTGGTGCTGAGAGGCGGTGGTGGTGGTGCTGAGAGGCGGTGGTGGTGGTGCTGAGAGGCGGGGGTGGTGGTGCTGAGAGGCGGGGGTGGTGGTGGTGCTGAGAGGCGGTGGTGGTGGTGCTGAGAGGCGGGGGTGGTGGAGCTGAGAGGCGGAGGTGGTGGTGGTGCTGAGAGGCGGGGGTGGTGGTGCGGAGAGGCGGGGGTGGTGGTGGTGCTGAGAGGCGGTGGTGGTGGTGCTGAGAGGCGGGGGTGGTGGCTGCGGAGAGGCGGGGGTGGTGGTGGTGCTGAGAGGCGGTGGTGGTGGTGCTGAGAGGCGGGGGTGGTGGTGCTGAGAGGCGGGGGTGGTGGTGGTGCTGAGAGGCGGTGGTGGTGGTGCTGAGAGGCGGGGGTGGTGGTGCTGAGAGGCGGGGTGGTGGTGGTGCTGAGAGGCGGGGGGTGGTGGTGCTGAGAGGCGGGGGTGGTTGGTGGTGCTGAGAGGCGGTGGTGGTGGTGCTGAGAGGCGGGGGTGGTGGTGCTGAGAGGCGGGGGTGGTGGTGGTGCTGAGAGGCGGGGGTGGTGGTGCTGAGAGGCGGTGGTGGTGGTGCTGAGAGGCGGTGGTGGTGGTGCTGAGAGGCGGGGGTGGTGGTGCTGAGAGGCGGTGGTGGTGGTGCTGAGAGGCGGGGGTGTGGTGGTGGTGGTGCTGAGAGGCGGGGGTGGTGGTGCGGAGAGGCGGGGGTGGTGGTGGTGCTGAGAGGCGGTGGTGGTGGTGCTGAGAGGCGGGGGTGGTGGCTGCGGAGAGGCGGGGTGGTGGTGGTGCTGAGAGGCGGTGGTGGTGGTGCTGAGAGGCGGGGGTGGTGGTGCTGAGAGGCGGGGTGGTGGTGGTGCTGAGAGGCGGTGGTGGTGGTGCTGAGAGGCGGGGGTGGTGGTGCTGAGAGGCGGGGGGTGGTGGTGGTGCTGAGAGGCGGGGGTGGTGGTGCTGAGAGGCGGGGGTGGTGGTGGTGCTGAGAGGCGGTGGTGGTGGTGCTGAGAGGCGGGGGTGGTGGTGGTGCTGAGAGGCGGGGGTGGTGGTGCTGAGAGGCGGGGGTGGTGGTGGTGCTGAGAGGCGGTGGTGGTGGTGCTGAGAGGCGGGGGTGGTGGTGGTGCTGAGAGGCGGGGGTGGTGGTGCTGAGAGGCGGGGGTGGTGGTGCTGAGAGGCGGTGGTGGTGGTGCTGAGAGGCGGGGGTGGTGGTGGTGAGAGGCGGGGGTGGTGGTGTTGAGAGGCGGGGGTGGTGGTGCGGAGAGGCGGGGTGGTGGTGCGGAGAGGCGAGGGTGGTGGTGGTGCGGAGAGGCGGGGGTGGTGGTGCTGAGAGCCACAGCTTCACATTTGAGGATTTCTCCGCAACACTGGCTGTCGCCTGATGATGCTGGTTGTTGTTGTAGTTGTGGCGGTAGTGGTAGCTCAGCATCCGATGTGCTCCAGGGTGCGCTGGAGGTGGTCTGCCAGTGAGTAGGCGATGAGGCTGCGAGCGAACTCGTTACCATCCGCGGCGTACCGCTCCTCGAGGTCCACGATCCGGGAGACCAGCGCCGCCTCGTCGGCCCTGCGACCTGCGGCCTCGCCGTGCCGCAGGTCGCAGGCCAACACCTCCAGGCCCATGTCGATGTTGGTGACGATGCCGCGTGTCTCCCACTCGCGGCCCCGGGCGCTTTGGACGAAGCAAACGGAGCCGTTCTCAAATTAGTGAATACATAAGGACGCGTGTGATAAATGCAATTTTTGTTAATTATTATGAAAGTGATTTATTCTATGTTTTATGAAGTTAATAAATGGTATTATTTGTTATAGCATCAATACATTGTATTTTTGGTTATAAAATTGACGAAGTTAATTATTTATTATAAAATTTATTTCACGTATTATAAAGTCAATACATTTTTATTATTATTGTTCTCATAAAATGAATTAATGCATGTGCCAGAATAATTAGCAACGTGGAACGCTCTCTGTGAGCGTCTCCATGCCTCGCACACC
The DNA here is from genome assembly GCF_015708825.2 of Lethenteron reissneri. Lineage (NCBI taxonomy): Eukaryota > Metazoa > Chordata > Hyperoartia > Petromyzontiformes > Petromyzontidae > Lethenteron > Lethenteron reissneri. Next base: position 7,133,782 of record NC_083846.1, read on the forward strand.
GCATCTGCCATACAACGCTTTGTGATCAATCACAAAAAACACAAGTCTTAGTCTAGCGGTGGATAGACCATGGCCGCTGCTGTTGCTGCTGATGTACCTGATCCGTGTTGTTGTTGTTGTATGTGTGTCCGGGGTGCTGAGTCTATGGCGCAGTGGTCAGCATTACGAACGCGTTTGTGACCCAAGTTCGATCCTCGCTCACAGCCAGTGACGATTATCTGAACCTGGACCTCCGAAAGTTCAACTCAGCCTCAAACGAGTACCTGGTTCGGTGTGTAGTAAATCTCGCCACTTGGGAGACAAAGGCGGCCGGGTATGGTGCTGACCATTCACCCGCTCGTGTGCCACAGTGCCAGCTTTCATAGGTGCTGCTACTCGCTAACAGCACTTGCCCCGAACAGACTATCACAGGATGTGCCATGGATCTGTGGGGCTGGGGCTATGCCCGTGGTACCTGCTGCATTGGGATTTCAGGAAGCATTCTCTGAGTGCGGCGCTAAACTCGTCCAACACAGCCGTGAGGTTCGCCGGCTCCGCTGGTCTCACGATCATTTTCCCATAGACCGACAGGTCGCTCGCCAAGCTCCAGGTCTCCACCTGAAACAACGAATGGAGACAGTCATTCACGTCGACTCCCTACACAGCAGAGACCCATAGACTCTGTACACAACAGAGACCCATAGACTCTGTACACAGCAGAGACCCATAGACTCTGTACACAGTAGAGACCCATAGACTCTGTACACAATAGAGACCCATAGACTCTGTACACAGTCGAGACCCATAGACTCTGTACACAGTCGAGACCCATAGACTCTGTACATAGTAGAGGCACATAGACTATGTACACAGTAGAGACCCATAGACTCCCTACACAGCAGAGACCCATAGACTCTGTACACAGTAGAGACCCATAGACTCTGTACACAGTGGAGACCCATCGACTCTGTACACAGTCGAGACCCATAGACTATGTACACAGTAGAGACCCATAAACTCTGTACACAGTTGAGACCCATAGACTCTGTACACAGTAGAGACCCATAGACTCTGTACACAGTAGAGACCCATAGACTCTGTACACAGTGGAGACCCATCGACTCTGTACACAGTCGAGACCCATAGACTATGTACACAGTAGAGACCCATAAACTCTGTACACAGTTGAGACCCATAGACTCTGTACACAGTAGAGACCCATAGACTATTTACACAGTAGAGACCTATAGACTCTGTACAAAGTAGAGACCCAAAGACTAACACAGAGACCCAGAGACTCACACAAAGACCCATAGACACTCACACAGAGACCCATATACACACTCACACAGTGACTCACAGACTCACACAGAGACCCATAGACACTCACATGCTTCCCCATGACGCGCTTGAGCTCCCGCACGTGCTCCCGTGTGTAGGCCACTTTGCCGCACGTCTTCGGGTCCCGAAATCCCCAGCGGGCAGGGGCCGCGATAGAAACTGCGGTGCACGCCAGCAGAGCAGTCAGCCAGGGCAGCAAGGAGGTGTCCATGATGTCTGCACGCCATCCGCACCATCATCATCCGCAGCAGCAGCATCATCACCATCATTATCAACATCATCAGCATCATCAGCAGTATTATCATCAGCAGCATCCGCAACATCATCAGCATCGTCATCTAATTCAACGAAACTATTTTTTTTTATTTTACCAGGTAAGCCCCATTGAACTGTGCAGCCCTTTTTCAGAGGCGACCCGCCTATCATAAATGATACCTCAACAAAGTGGCTTATAATCACGTGGACATTTATAGTATCAGCTAAATGTGGAGGGGGAAAAACCCCCGGAGGGCCCGGAGAAAAATCCACAAGGCCAAACTCAAAATATACAGCAGGAGCAGGCGTCGGGATCAGGATCGACGCCACGCCCTCCTGCATACCAGGCAAGGTAGTTAACATCTCCTAGCCACCGTGGCTCCCCCGATAACCCCAGGCATGTACGTATGAACTTCCTTCACACCCTGCGTAGCTAATCGGAGGTGCGGGGGGGGGGTCAACAATTTAAACACAAAAAGCAAGTTCTAAAGAAATGACTTCTCAATGTAGTATAGTGGTGTAGTTTATAGTGTAGTGTATAGTGTAGTATATATGTAGCGTGCAGTACTATGTATGTTGAACTTCCTTCACACCGTACGTAGTCAACCATCCCAATCGGAGGTGCGGGGGGTAGGACAACAAACCAAACACAACAACACGCAGTTCGTAAAGAAATGAGTTTGTCATCTCGATGATGATTTAAAAGTGCAGCATCGCTCCCAGTGGCTTCCTAATATCGGAAGGAAGAGATTCGTAGAGACCCACGGAGATCCAGATACTCATATAGAACCATAGAGTATCATAGAGACCCCTAGGAAACCCATGGTCACATAGAACCACACAGTCCCACAGAGACCCACAGAAACCCATACTCATTTAGAACCATAGAGTCCCACAGAGACCCACAGAAACCCATACTCATTTAGAACCACAGAGTCCCACAGAAACCCACAGAAACCCATACTCATTTAGAACCACAGTCCCACAGAGACCCATAGAAACCCATACTCATTTAGAACCACAGTCCCACAGAGACCCACAGAAACCCATACTCATTTAGAACCACAGAGTCCCACAGAGACCCACAGAAACCCATACTCATTTAGAACCACAGAGTCCCACAGAGACCCACAGAAACCCATACTCATTTAGAACCACAGAGTCACACATAGACTCACAGAAACCCATGCTCACATGTAATTCTTCAAGAAGTGAGTTTTCCCAAAGCGCGAGTTTCCTCCGTTGGGGTTACTCACGGGTAGCGGGCAACCAGGGAAGAGTCGCTGCTGCTGCAGATGACGACGATGAGTCGAGGAGCGCTGCTCTGCACGAGGAGGATGGTGATGATGATGGTCCATGACTGGGAGAACCGAGTATAAATTTATAGCAGAGTGCGTGACTCACGTCGCTGGCTGAGTTGCCTAAAAAAAGTTGTCTGCATCGCGCGGGTCCATTGTGTCTCTCGCAATTCGAAACTGTGCATCCGCCTCGATTGGCTGATAACGACGCGATAGGGAGGAGAGGGAGGAGTGGCGAACGATGGGGGAGAAAGAGACGATCTCTCTGACCTCTCTCCCACGCTTCCCCCCGGATGAGCCGTCACCATACGTGGTGGTGAGTGGTGGTGTTTATATGTCTCTGTGTGGGTCTATGGGTCTCTGTGGGAGTCTATAGGTCTCTGTGTGGGTCTATGGGTCTCTGTGTGGGTCTATGGGTCTCTGTGGGAGTCTATGGGTCTCTGGGGGGTCTATGGGTCTCTGTGGGAGTCTATGGGTCTCTGGGGGGGGTCTATGGGTCTCTGGGGGGTCTATGGGTCTCTGGGGGGGGTCTATGGGTCTATGTGGGGGTCTATGGGTCTCTGTGTGGGTCTATGGGTCTCTGTGGGAGTCTATGGGTCTCTGGGGGGGGGGGGTCTATGGGTCTCTGTGTGGGTCTATGGGTCTCTGTGGGAGTCTATGGGTCTCTGGGGGGTCTATAGGTCTTTGTGTGGGTCTATGGGTCTCTGTGGGAGTCTATGGTTCTCTGTGGGAGTATATGGGTCTCTGTGTGGGTCTATGGGTCTCTGTGGGAGTCTATGGGTCTCTGGGGGGGTTTATGGGTCTCTGTGGGGGTCTATGGGTCTCTGGGGGGGGTCTATGGGTCTATGTGGGGGTCTATGGGTCTCTATGTAAGTCTATAGGTCTCTGTGTGGGTCTATAGGTCTCTGAGGGGGTCTATGGGTCTCTGTGTAAATCTATGGGTCTCTATAGGGTCTGTGGATTTCTGTGTGAGTCTGGATATTTGTATGGTCTATGGGTGTTTGTGTGCATCTGTAGTAAGTATATGGAGGCTTGACGACAGGATCGGAGGCACACTTATTTATTACACCAACACAGTTATTACAGGTCACTTGGCTACAGGGATTTCTCGACAGCTAACCCCTCTAACCTATACCAATTCCTCCACTACGGGACTAGGGGAGGCTATCTGTCCCAGCTTGGTTAAGCTGGGATCCCGGCTCCCTGAGTCACCAGACCAGCTTCGTCTGGGCTCTCGGGGCCACGCCACCGGCTTGCCCTGGTCGGCCCTTATAAGGACAGCGAGCCAGGGGAGCTCTGGGGCCTACACTAGCAGGTCTTCCGTCTTCTCTGGTTAAAGCTGAGTCCCGACCTCGAGCCCTCGAGCTCATCACCTTTTATAGGACTCCCCCCGAGGGGGGGCCCGTGGGGGATGCACATTCGGACGTCGGTGCGAGCGCCACCCTTGTGTACGGCCGTAACACCGCCCCTTGTGTTTGTTGGCCATCCGTGGCCATGCATAATCACACCTCAACATTCGTAGCCATGCGCAATTACACCTCTACATCACCCCCCCTTGTACAGCTCGCAGCCGTCCCTGGCTGCAAAAAAAAACGTGAATAAAGGTGCATTCCTCACGAAAACCCCGTGTGTGTGTGCCTCGCGTAATTTTTAACAAGAACAAGAGAATCTTAACAAGAACAACAACAGGAAGAGAGAGAGAGAGAGAGAAAAAATAACCCGACGCGCTCCCCCCGAATAAACACCCCAAAACCAACATATATACACACTCCGGACGCCACCCCTCCCATTGTCCGCAAGGCCCCCCAACGGCCGACCTCACAACAGTCTGCGCGTTTTGGCGCGCGTTCTCGCGGCGGGCCCGTCACAAGGGCCCGTCCCGGCACGCTCAGTGACGGTTGTTGACGGTCCGGGTACAAGAGAGTCAGGCGTCGCTGCCGAGTGACCCCCGACCCCTCCGGGAGGGGTTGGTGGATGTGGACCCGTCACTCCTGTTGCACCTGGGGACGGAACAGTTGATGTCAAGTTAGGCGAGTGCAGCGACGTCGGGGAGTCGGCGGAACCCTCACACGTTTGGCCATGCGTGTGTGCGTGTGAACCCCGGGGCGGCGCGATGAATGGTTTCAACCTTGAGGGGTGCACATACCACCGGCGCCTCCCCCATTTGACGCGAACACATTGCGGCCGCAAGACCTGTACGACCTCCACTGGCCCCCGCCACGGCCGTACCAATTTTGACGAGGTTGCCAGCGGCACCTGGGGACAGTGCAACCACGCCTTGTCCCCCGGTTTCCATTTGACCACCTGTACCCGCCCCAACCGAAGCCTCTTGTTCGCCTTCTGGCGGAGATCAGAATTTTGCGCGGCCGCTTCCCGCGCCTCAGACAATTTGCTGATGTTAAATTTAACGTGTTCGGACAAGTTAGACTTCGCCTGGGGCGCCGAGAGCTTGAGCTGGGTCGCCACAGGGGGGTTAGCCTCGCGCCCATACATTAAAAAGAAAGGGGAAAACCCGGTGGCCGCATGGGGAGCCATTCTGTAGGCCTGCAACACCCCGGCTATACGAAGGTCCCAATCCGTCTGGGATACAGACACCTGCTGGGACAGCATAGACGTGATGGTCCGATGCAGCCGTTCCACCATCCCGTCAGTTTGTGGGTGATACGGAGAGGTCCGAACCTTCTCCGTACCCAAGAGGTCGCACACCTCGCGTAGGAGTTTACCAGAAAAATTCCTACCCTGGTCAGTAAGCAGCCGTTCCGGAGCACCCTTGTCGAGGACATAGCCCTGGACAAAGGCCTCCGCGATGGCTGCTGCCGACTGGTTGGCCAGGGGCCAGGCCATAGGCCATCTCGTGAAGTACTCGACCCCCGTTAATAAATACCTATTGCCCCTGGGCGTAGCGGGAAATGGGCCGAGTATGTCCAGAGCGACGAGCTCGTTAACCCGGGAAACCTTTATGGACTGCAGCGGAGGGTTGGACCCCCTAGCAGGTGGCTTCCTCTGCGCGCATTGCGCGCACGACCCCAGGAGATCCCCCACGTCCTTTGCCATGCCCGGCCAGAAGAAATCTAGCTGGAGCGTGGCAAAGGTCTTGTGAACCCCCAAGTGCAGAAGCCGCTCATGAACAGCCCATACCACCTTACCCCTTAATGCTGCAGGCACCACGAGCCGCTGGCGGCGGGTTTTTCCATCCCAGTGCATTAAAAGACCCTGGAACAACCCCCACGAGTCAACGTTCGCCACCCCCTGACCAGCCCCCCCGACGCGACGGCGCAGAGCGAGGAGGGAGGTGTCCTCCATTTGGAGGCGTCCCCATTCCGCGACCGACAACCCCAGCAACGAATCCCTCCCTTCTTGCTCGATAGGACCTGAAGCTGAAGGCGCATCGGTAGCGGCCACGAGGACCGAATCGGTGGTGACGTTCGGGGGCCTACAACGCCCCGAACCCAAGAGGCACGCGCACTCCGAAGTGGGTGGCAATCGTGACAGGGCGTCAGCGTTCGTGTGGCGGACACCCTTACGATATGTGGTGACAAAGTCATAGTCTTGGAGAATCTCCAACCATCGAGACAACTGTCCCGATGGTTGTTGAACCCGCAGGGCGTACTGTAGTGCCGCATGATCTGTACGGACGGTGAACCGCCGACCGTACAGATACGGGCGGTACTGCTGAATAAAATAAACAATCGCCAATAATTCCCGACGGGTAACGCAGTACCGCTGTTCGGCTGGAGACAGTACCCGACTACCGTAAGCCACCACATGCTCTACGCCCCCAATGAGCTGGGACAGCACGCCCCCGATGCCCGTGTTACTTGCATCTGTATCGAGCAAGAAGGGTTGTGAAAAATCGGGGTAATTCAACGGCGGAGCCCCCACCAAAGCATTCCGGAGGGCGCGAAAAGCAGCCTCCTCCTCCGGCCCCCAATGAAACCTGACTCCCTTGGACGTCAAGGCATGCAATGGTTTCGCAATCGTAGCGAAGTCAGCCACAAATCGTCGATAATACGATGCGAACCCAATGAAACTCCTGACCTCTCCCACCGAGGTGGGAGTCGGCCAGGAGCTGACGCATTCCGTTTTGGCGGGATCAGTGGATATCCCCGAGCGCCCAACAATGTGACCCAAATATCGCACCGATTCGCGGAGTAAATGGCACTTCTGCGGTTTAAATTTCAAATTGGCAGCTCGCATTTTGAGAAAAACAGCACGCAACCTCTGGAGGTGTTCCTCGAAGGATTTGCTAGAGACGATGACATCGTCTAAGTAAATCAAACACGAATCCCATTGCAACCCTGCCAAGACCAATTCCATTAACCGCTGAAAAGTTGCCGGCGCAGAATGTAAACCCATCGGCAAGCGGTTAAATTGGAAGAGACCTTGCGGCGTACGAAAAGCAGTCTTAGGTTTTGATTCGTCATCCAGAGGAAGCTGCCAGAATCCAGATAGCAAATCGAGGGTGGAAAAGAATCGCGCCCCCGCCAAGGCATCGAGCGACTCATCCATTCGAGGAAGCGGGTACGCATCTGCCACAGAGATTTTGTTCAGACGCCGAAAGTCGACACAAAACCGCAGTGAGCCGTCGTGTTTTTTCACCAAAACGATCGGCGCGCCCCACGGACTGTTGGAAGGGGAAATGATATCGGCAGCTAGCATGTCATCAACAGCCGATTTGACATGATCCTTTTCGGCGGGACTCAACCGAAAGGGATTTTGGCGGATTGGCGCGCTGTCACCCGTGTCAATATGGTGTCGCAGCAATTTGGTACAACCAATATCAAATTTGTGTTGACTAAAAACGTCAGCAAATTCGCTCAGGAGAACTCGCAGCTGCGCGCGCTGCGAGTCGGACAGGTCCACTGAACCCGCGCAAAGCGCATCCAGCCATCCGTCATCACAGTCCGAATGCGGTCGCGACGGAGGATCGGTGGATACCTGACCCACGAGTGGTTCCTCATAGGGTACCGGCGTTGCGTGTGCAAGCACGGTCCCTTGAGGAACCACGGCCGTTCGCGATCCCACATTAAGGACTGCAATGAAGGGGTCCCCATCCCCTCTCACCATGGTCTGAGCCGCGAGCAAATCGGGTCCATTGACCCCGGCCCGAGATGGTCCCAACAAGACCCCCCTATCCGCAACCCCTTCATTAAACGGCCGACGCAACCTAAGAGGGACGAGCATTTGAGCCCCCGGAGGTACGCGCACAGTTTTTGTCACGAGCGCCTGCACGGTGGCAAACGCCCGACGCTCCGTGGTGGGGGAAGACAAAAAAGTAACGCGTCGGCCCGATGGGAGCTCAATGCACCCCTGGTCAATCAGGATACGGATGGGCATTTTGGCCAAGAAATCCGTCCCCAACAGGCACGGAACCGCGAGCGAGGAGGAAACCAAAACAGGCCCGGATAGTTTAATGTCTCCGATGCAGATAGTGGCGCGGATTTGCCCAATAATGCCCAGCGAGCCCCCGTTAGCAGCATAGCATGGCACGTTAACAGGGAGCAAGGGACGACTTTGAACGGGAAGGATGTTATAAATCAAATCAGATATAATGGTCGCCGATGCCCCTGTGTCAATTAAAATCCGCACCTCTACCCCATCAATGTGACCGACCACAACCGATGATCCCGCCGACGCAGCAACGACACGATGGGCGAGCTCCGACCACTGACCTGGTTGGAGCGCTCGCCGCATTACAGAACAATCGCGCGCGACGGACGGAGAATTTGGAGCCCTGTTTAGTTGAGCGCGTGAGTGTGTGTCGGATGTGTGCGTGGGCCAAACGTGTGAGGTGCCGCGACTCGCCGTATTTCTCTGCTGGAGCTTGGGAGGAGACGGCGTGGCGTCCTGGCGAGGTGTCGCCCCGCGCTGACGGGGAGCCCGGCATCCTGATGCAACGTGGCCTTGCAGGCCACAGTTGTAGCAGCGTGTGAGCGCCCCAGATGTCCTGGGCTGCTCCTGGCGGCTCGGTCCATTCCGAGCCTGTGGCGCCGCCGATCTCCATTTCCCTCGCCGCTCCACCCCGCAGACCTCCTCCGACGGGAGGGCGGTGGCCGCCATGGCATGGCCGGCCGCTCCCTTTTCCGCCTTCCGACGTAGGGACCGTAAGCCCCCGTGTATGTGGCGCGCGATCAGCAGGGACGACATCTCCGCGTCGTCTTGAGCCAGGACGTTGACGTCCAGCTCATCAGCGAGTAGCAGCAGCTTCTCAGCCACCATGGCATCCACTCCTTCCTCGTCCATCCTTGGAAAAGCAGCCTTCGCCAGGGCTAGGAGAGCCGTCCGGAAGGCCAGGGGCGATTCGTTAGCGCCCCGATGCCGATCGTGGAACAGCTGCCTGCAGTCCGAAGGCGGCCCATAGACGGCTGACAGCAGCTGCAACGCCAGGTGTAGAGTGGCGCGCTTTTCCCTAGGCGCCGAGGTGAGGGTAGCCAGAGCGTCGTTGTCCAGCATCGCCGGCAGCGCGCGTAGAGCCTCGGCGTCCGTCCAGTTCGCCATCTCTTGATGAGCGATGAACCGCCTCTTGAAGCCGCCCCAGTCTCCGTCTGCGCCTACGAATTCTTTCAGAGGCGGCAGACGCTGCTGTAAGGCGACGTCCGTGGCTGCAGATCGCTCTCCGTCGCTCCCCGCCGATGATACAGTGTGGGCGGGCTGTGCGCATGGCATCGCCGGTCGCTCTGATGTTGACGCGCTGGCCGGTGTTGATGATGTCACGGCTTGTGCTTGGCGCTCAGCAGTCACGTGACGCGGGCCGGCCCCGCCGTCCGCTCGCACTGTAGTGATGGCGGGAAATTTAACCGCGAGCCGCGTCGGGGTGGCGGGAAACGTCGCCGCGCGCCGGCTGCTGTCGTCGACCCGCGCTGCCCCTCCAGCCCCCAGCCGCGTGATCTCCTCCAACGCGGCGGCCGCGGCGTAGAGCAGTTCCGCCAGGCGGGAGTGGGCCAGCCGGAGTCCTTCAGCCGACGCATCCCCCCCCTCTTGTCGTAGCGGCGCGGGCGTACTCGGCCCCGGCTGCTCCGATCCGACCCCGGCCATCTCTGGTGTTGATTCGGCCGCGGCGTCTTCCATCTCCGACTCCTTGGTACGTGTCGTCCCTCGTGTGTCCATCGTTGGACGTTTTACTTCTGACACCAGATGTAGTAAGTATATGGAGGCTTGACGACAGGATCGGAGGCACACTTATTTATTACACCAACACAGTTATTACAGGTCACTTGGCTACAGGGATTTCTCGACAGCTAACCCCTCTAACCTATACCAATTCCTCCACTACGGGACTAGGGGAGGCTATCTGTCCCAGCTTGGTTAAGCTGGGATCCCGGCTCCCTGAGTCACCAGACCAGCTTCGTCTGGGCTCTCGGGGCCACGCCACCGGCTTGCCCTGGTCGGCCCTTATAAGGACAGCGAGCCAGGGGAGCTCTGGGGCCTACACTAGCAGGTCTTCCGTCTTCTCTGGTTAAAGCTGAGTCCCGACCTCGAGCCCTCGAGCTCATCACCTTTTATAGGACTCCCCCCGAGGGGGGGCCCGTGGGGGATGCACATTCGGACGTCGGTGCGAGCGCCACCCTTGTGTACGGCCGTAACCCCGCCCCTTGTGTTTGTTGGCCATCCGTGGCCATGCATAATCACACCTCAACATTCGTAGCCATGCGCAATTACACCTCTACACATCTATGAGTATCTGTGTTGCTCTCCACCGGTCACCTGCAGCGTAAAGATTACTCATAGACATGTCTCACTACATGTCAGAAAACGACTTTAAGGACAGCCACTCTATTACAAAATACACCGTAAACATTGATTACGTCAGATGTCCCATTACTGCCACATATTCTCCATCACTCACCCTTAACTCCGTAGATTTCAAAAATAGATAGTATATTGAAATTGTCCATGTCAACATTAGAG